>NC_090410.1:15804643-16041735 GCF_036365525.1 Heterodontus francisci | reverse complement strand
TAATCGGGACTGTTTCGGGATCGCAAACCTATCCCACTTTGGAATTTTCACGGAGGTGCTCCCTTAATTGGCATTGAGACAGGCTCCTGTCCAATTAAGGGCTCTCAAAGCTGGAGGACCAGACTTTTTCAACTCAACAGGAGCAGCAGGCTGCAGTAGAGGGTAAGTAAATAAGATGGTGCTTCAACATTGAGGTGTCCGGTCTCCAACTTTAAAAAAAAAAGTTAAATAAAAACAGATACAGCAGCCAGGCCACCCTTGTGGTGGGGTTGGGGTGGAATCCCTCTGCAGGACGGCCTGTGGTTGTACCTGCACTCAGGCAGGCAGGGAGGAAGGGCCTCTAGGCCTGCCGGGAGTTCTGGACACCAGGCCTGCCACTGGGCCCCACCTCCAGGCCATTAAACTGCCCCCCCATTGGTTCAGGAAACTGGTGACAGACTGGAAAATTCCAGTTGTCCTCCTTTAAGTGTGCTTAACAAGGCTTTTAATGAGCCCTGCTGGCCCGAAACCCACCTTCTCCAAAATGGCTGGCGCCAGCAACGGGGTCAGGAAACTGACTCACTGGCAGTGCCAGTATTTCCAGGTCTCATTCACCTCTGCTCCCGACCTCAGAGGGGCCTGAAAATTCAACCCAATGTGTTCAACAACTTTAGATCCTAATCACCCACTTTCCCTCACAGTCTGTAACCATTTACACCTCCTCTAGACCCAAAGTAAAAACAGAAAGTGCTGGAAATATTCAGCAGGTCAGGCAGCGTCTGTCGAGAGAGAAAGAGAGTTTCAGGTCTGTGATCTTTCCACAGATGCTACCAGACTTGCTGAGTATTTCCAGCACTTTGTTTTCATTTCAGATTTCCAGCATCTGCAGTATTTTGCTTTTATTCTCTAGACCCATCTTTTGTTTCCATGCTTACCCGAACACTACTCCCTTTTGCCTTGCACAATCATCCCCTCTGTTAATGAATCAATCCTGCCCTCCACACTATCAGAGACTGTTCTATCCCTGTCTCTCCCTTTCTCCCTGTACTTACTGGAAAGCTGCTCATTCCTCACTTCTTCCAGTTCTGCTGCAAGGTCATGGACCTGAAACTTTATAACTCTTTCTCTCTACATGGATGCTGTCTGGCCTGATGAGGCAGTCGGGGACACAGCTCAACATCTAGTCTGAAAGATGGCACCTCTGATACTGCAGCAGTCCCTCAGCACTTCAGTGGAATGATAGCCTAGATTTTGTGCTCGAGGGTTTGGATTTTTAGCTCCTGCCGGGGTCGGAGGTGAGCAGCTGCTAAAAATAACCCAGCCAGGTGGTGTGCTGGTTCTCTGACTCCATCCTACCAATGGGCCATTTACGTGAAGGCAGGCTCGGGAGAGGGGGTGCAGCAGGGTTACCTGCCTGTACAGGTTAAGTAGCCAATCCAGCTCATTAATGGCCACTTAAGGTCAATTAAAGGAGGCCGACTGGGATTTTCCAATTGGCCTCCAGGTTCCCGGAGGCAGTGGCGGCCAGTTGAGCTGCCTGGAGGCGGCCTCCCAGCAGCGGACTGGGGGGGGCCAGCACAGGAGGCAGGCTTAGAGTCCCTCGCTGCCTGCCTGGGTGCTAGAGGACAGCCTGTGGCTGCTGCAGAGTGGGCCCCTCTCCCGCACCCCACCCCTCCTCCACAGTGGTGATCTGGTTGCAAAAGCCATTTTTAATTTATATGTTGGAGGGAGGGCACCTCCATTTTGAAGTGCCCTCTCACTCATTTACCTTCCATGGCATCCTGCTGCTCCTTTCAAGATGGAAGGCCTCTGATTGGCCCTCCAGCTTCGAGAGTCCACTCACCAACCTTAATTGGATGGTGAGCCCGCCCTCTGGCCAATGATTGGCTGCTCCTGGAAAATCATAATGAGCGATCGTTTCCCCCACACGGTGCGGACGTTGGGCCCCCATTTGTGGCTGTCGGCCAAGTTCTTAATCCCGCAGGGAAAATCCAGCCCCAAGTCTCCGGAGCGGGAAATGAACCCACAACCTGCTGACTTAGTTGAGAGTGCACTACCCACTGAGCCACAACTGACATTTTTTTGGGGGGGAATTTTACTTTTGCCCATTGGGTACCTCTGACCCCATAGTTACCAAGATTTTTTTTCTCCCTCACCTGCTCCATCTTGGCCAGCCCACGTTGAGCTGCCCTTTGTAATACCCCTCCACCTCCCCCTACTGGATGGCATGGAACTGGTCAGTGTAACCCCTGTGTTCAATCCTTATGGAGACTCTCCACCTGAATTGCTGGATCTGTCCCCAGTTGCTCGGTCCAAACCATTCCTAAAGAACAAAAGGGGAGTGGAGGGGTATCCTACCTTGCAGCAACTGTCTGGAGGAAGGACAAGAAGTAGTTCATGGTGGCTGCATTGATCCTGGGCATCAGGCAGGTCAACAGGACGGTGGCAGCCCCGCGCTCACCCTCGGCCTGGAGCTGCTGGGCCTGGCACAGTGGGCCCTGAAACCCTGCGGGAATGATGGGCTCGGGCAACTCGCGAAAGAATTGCTTCAGCAACCCGGCAACATCGGAGGCAGAAGTGAATTCGAGGGAGCAGTCCCCTTGCTGCAGCTTAGCCTGGTCAGACAGAGATAACAATTTAAAAAAAGGAGCAGACTTCCTGCCTTTAGAAATAAACCAGAAAATATATACTTAAATATAAAAACATCAACAAAGGTAAAATAGGCCACAAGCCTTTAAACAGATGTAAGGTTAATCAAATGATCGATCAATCTCATTACCACAAGTAGTATCTGAGACAAATAGCATTGATAGAAATGTTAGATAAACATAAGGGTGAAATGAAGGGAACATAATGCTGACGGGGTTAGATGAAGAGGAGTGGGAGGAGGACGTGCAGACAATAAGCACCATTGGGCCGAATGGCCTGTTTCTATGTTGTAAAATTCTATGTAATTCTGCAGTACCAACTGCATTTATATAGTGCCTTTAAAACAAAAAAGATACCCTATGATGCTTCACAGAGGTAGAACAAGACAAACATGCATGCCAAGTCAGAGGAGCAGATATTAGCAGCTTGACCACACACACAAAAGAAAAGTGTCCAGGGAAGTCTTAAAGAAAGAGAGGGAGGTGCGGAGACAGAGGAATTAGGGAGGGAATTCCAGAATGTGCGGTTCTGAGTCAGAAGGTTGTGGGTTCAAGTCTCACTCCAGAGACTTGAGCACAAAATCCAGGCTGACACTCCAGTGCATTACTGAGGGAGAGCTGCACTGTCGCGGGTGTCGTCTATGGATGAGATGTATTGAGGTGATTATAAATATTTTTGGCAGACCAATAGAAGCCTTCAGGCATCCCAAAGTACATTACAGCCAACGAAGTAGTTTTAAAAGCGTAGTCACTGTTGTGATGCAGGAAAGGCAGCAGCCAATTTGCGCACAGCAAGATCCCACAAATAGTACTGTCCAGATAATCTGTTTTTAATGGTATTGGTAGAGGCATAAATCTTGGGTAGGACAGAATAGTGCCACGAGATCTTTTACATCCACCAAGAGGAAAGATGGGCCTTTGGTTTAACATCTCAGCTGAAAGCTTCCCTCATTTATGCGATGAAATATCAGCCTAATTATGTATTTAAGTCTCTGGAGTAGGATTCAACGATATGACCATCTGACTCAGAGGCAAAAGTGCTACCACTGAGCCTGTAATAGTGTCAATATTTTAAACTGATAGCATTAACGTAGCACCAGAATGATCGGCCTCGTGTCTGGTGTTGCATTGATGCTACCAATTTAAATAAAGTTACACGTCTTATTGAAACAGAATTGGCCTTTGCTCAGTGGTAGCATGTTCGCCTCCGAGTCAGAAACTGCGAAGTTCATCCAAAGATCTGCTGCCTGCATCCTATGTCCTGCTCACTCATCACTCCCACCCTTGCTAACCAATTCAAAACTCTCCTCCTGCTGTTTAAATACCTTGGTGGCCTCGCTACTCCCTATCCCCAAACTCTTTCAACCCAGCCCCACCATACAAAACACCCCATTTCTTCAACTTTGCCCTCTTGTGCACTGTCGATGTACCTGCATGGATTGTAGCGGTTCAAAAGGCCACCACCTTTTCGAGGGCAATTAAGGATAGGCAATAAATGCTGGCCTTGCCAGTGACACTCATGTCCCAATAATGAATAAAATAAAATTGCACATCCTTCCATTCCTTCTCCCACCTCATTATCAGCCATGCCTTCAGTCGCCTAGTCCCCTGTACTCTGGAATTCCCTCCCGAAAACCCTTCCCCTCTATAGCCCTTCATAAAAGGGCCACCTCTTATCAAGTCTTTGATCACCTCTCTCAATAGTTCCTTCTTTGGGTCGGTGCTTTTTTTTTTGATTACCCTTCTGGATGTTATTCTATGTGAAAAGTACTAAATAAAAGTTGTTGCTGCACAGGCCCCAGGCTCTTGAGTACTCTGCTCCCTTCACCCCAACTCATTGGCCAAGCTTTTAGCCACCTCTCTATTATATTTCATTCTATGGCTTGGTGTCCAAGTCCATCTGAAGGGAAGGCCACCCATGGCAGTTATGCCCCTGCAAAGGACCTTCAGACATTTTCTATATTAATGACGCTGTGCAAGTGGAAGCTGCTGATCACCCTCTATTAAAAGGTGGATAGTCAAAGTTCCATTACTCTTATGTTCAATTTGGACTCCTGATTGTTTTATGGTACCTACCCCACATGGACTGCAGCGGTTCAAGAAGGCAGCTCACCACCACCTTCTCAAGGACAATTAGTGATGGGCAATAAATGCTGGCCTGGCCAGCGATGCCCACAGCCCATGACTGAATAATAAAAAAAAACAGAGGCGACGTGTTCGGGAAGGATGAGTTAGCCGAATTGGCAAAAACAGTGGTCAGGTCGATGCAAAGGAGTCTTTTAACACTGAGAAAAAGTTACATGTCTTCAGCCAACACAATGGCTGGAACACAAACTGTACTCTCTCGTAACAGTGTCATGGATTTCTTTGAGTTTAAATCGTCTTTGGAAAATGAATGTTGCAATTTCTCGTTAGGACACGGACACACTTTCTCAAGATGCCTGCAGACTTCCTGCTGTGGTGTCCGGTTATCAAATCACTTCCTTCCCCTGTGTATACAGGGCTCTTGTCAATCTCTTCTCCGAAACTCCTTTGCAAAGTGGAGACTCTAACTTTTAATTGAAGTGGGGGTGTTGGAAAGAAGTCAAAGACAAACTGTCAGCAGGTGATTGCTGAGTAAAATCACTGCCTGATGGGCGACTCAATTATATATACACGAGTACAATGGTCCAAAACTATTCCCACGGTTCCCAATGCACAGGAACCGAATGGAACAAGTCCGTTCCAATTCACTTCCAGCAGATTAAATCTCTTCCCAAAGTACTGAATCCCTGCAGACAAAATCTGCTTATTGGGCACAAAATCAGTCTAGGCACTCCAGTACAGTACAAAGGGAGTGCTGCATTGTTGGAGGGGCCATCTTTCAGATAGGATGTTAAACTGATGTCTTGTCTGCCCTTTTAAGTGGAGGTAAAAGATCCCATCCCACTATTTGAAGATGATCAGGAGCCTTCTCCCCCTCCCTGGTCAAATATTTATTCTGCAGCCAACATCACTAAAGCAGACTATCTGGTCATTATCACATTGCTGTTTGTGGGAGCTTGCTGTGCGCAAATTGGCTGCTGCGTTTTCTATATTACAATAGTGACTACACTTCAAAAAGTACTTGGTTGGCTGTAGAGCGCTTTGGGATGTCCTGAGCTGGTGGAAGGCACTATAGAAATGCAAGTTGCTTATGAATCACTCTCATTATCAAAGAACGCTGCCGATAGAATGAGCCTAGAAATTACTGGCACCAACTTAACATGGCACACTGTTTAAAAAATAAAAGCCCATGGGATCCAGGGAAATGTAACAAGGTGGATACAAAATTGGCTCAGTGGCAAGAAACAAAGGGAAACTGTTGACAGATGTTTTTGCGACTGGAAGGCTGTTTCCAGTGGCGTTCCGCAGGGCTCAGTACGGTGATCCCTGCTTTTTGTGGCATATATTAACGATTTGGATGTAAATGTAGGGGGCATGATCAAGAAGTTTGCAGACGACACAAAAATTGGCCATGTGGTTGATAACAAGGAGAATAGCTGTAGACTGCACGAAAATACTGATGGTCTGGTCAGGTGGGCAGAAAAGTGGCAAATGGAATTCAACTCTGAGAAGTGTGAGGGGAGGCCAAACAAGGCAAAGGAATACACATTAAAGGAAGAACATGGAGAGGTGTAGAGGAAGTGAGGGACCTTGGAGTGCATATCCACAGATCCCTGAAGGTAGCAGGAAGGGTCAATAAGGTGGTTAAGGCGGCATATGGAATTCTTTCCTTTATTAGCCAAGGTATAGAATACAAGGTTATGCTGGAACTGTATAACTCATTGGTTAGGCCACAACTGGAGTACTGTGTGCAGTTCTGGTCACCTCAGTATAGAAAAGATGTAATTGCACTAGGGAGGGTACAAAGGAGATTTATGAGGATGTTGCCGGGACTGGAAAAATGCAGCTATGAGGAAAGATTGGATAGGCTGGGGTTGTTCTCCTTGGAACAGAGAAGGCTGAGGGGAGATCTGATCAAAATGTACAAAATTGTGAGGGACCTGGATAGAGTGGATGGGAAGACCCTATTTACCTTAGCAGAGAGGTCAGTGACGAGGGGACATAGATTTAAAGTGATTGGTAGAAAGATTAGAGGGAAGATGAGGAAAGGTTTTTTCACCTAGAGGGTGGTGGGGGTCTGGAACTCCTGAAAAGGCAGTAGAGGCAGAAACCCTCAACTCATTTAAAACGTGTCTGGATATGCACCTGTCATGGATCCGTCATGTACGTCGTCTCGAGCGCTTCCATCAGCACTGCCTCCACAGCATCCTCAGGATCCACTGGCAGGACCGCATCACAAACATTGAAGTCCTGGAAGCAGCCAACATCACCAACATCGAGGCCATCCTCCTGCAAAGCCAACTGCATTGGGCGGGTCATGTTGCCCAGATGGATGACAGTCGCCTGCCCAAGATCGTGTTGTATGGAGAGCTGACCATGGGTAAAAGGAACAGAAGAGCCCCATGCAAATGTTTCAAGGACTCCCTGAAGAAGTCCCTCTCTGTGTGCCACATTGACCATCGCCAGTGGGAAGCGCAGGCCATTGATAGTGATGCCTGGAGATGCTACATCAGGAGGGCTACAAACACCTTTGAGACTGAACGAAGAATCAGTATGAAAGAGAAAAGGAAGAGAAGAATAGATCCATTTGTCGCCAGCAGCGACTACACCTTCACTTGCACCCACTGTGGGAGAATCTGCTGGTTACAGATAGGCCTGACTAGTCAGCAGCGGGCCTGCAACCGATGAATATAACCTTCCCAAACTCTTCATCTGTGAAGAAATGCCACCGGCGGGGCTATGGACCAAATGCTGGAAGGTGGGATTAGACTCGGTGGCTCGTTTTTCAGCTGGCGCAGACACAATGGGCCAAGTGGCCTCTTACTGTTCCGTAAACTTTCTATGATTCTATGCTTGGTTAACATTCACTATATCAACACGAGGCTTAACCCATTTATTTAAAATGTCATACAGGAGTGCTGAGAATTCATCCATGCCTTCAGGGTAGTGTCCCAGGCCTAACCATCTTCAGCTGCTTCATCAGTGCATTCCCTCCATCATAAGGTCAGAAGTGGGGATGTTTGTTGATGATTGCACAATGTTCAGCACCATTCACAACTCCTCAGATAATGAAGCAGCCCATGCCCGCATTCAGGCTTGGGCTGATAAGTGGAAAGTAACATTCATGCCACACAAGTGCCAGGCAATGACCATCTCAAACAACAGAGAATCTAACCATTTCCATCATTACCATCGCTGAATCCCCCAATATCAACATCCTGGGAGTTACCATTGATCAGAAACTAAACTGGAGCAGCCACATAAATACTGTGGCTACAACAGCAGGTCAGAGGCTGGGAATTCTGCAGCGAGTAACTCACCTTCTGACTCCCCACAAAGCCTGTCCACCATCACAAGGCACAAGTCAGGAGTGTGATGGAATACTCCCCAGTTGCATGGGTGAGTGCAGCTCCAACAGTACACAAAAATCTCAACACCATCCAAGACAAAGCAGCTCACTTGATTGGTACCCCATCCACACCTTCAACATTCACTCCCTCCACCATTGATGCACAGCGGCAGCAGTGTGTACCATCTACAAGATGCACTGCAGCAACGCACCAAGGCTCCTTCGACAGCACCTTCCAAACCCGCGACCTCTACCACCTAGAAGGCGAAGGCAGCAGATGCATGGGAACACCAGCACCTGCAAGTTCATCTCCTAGTCAGACACCATCCTGACTTGGAAATATATTGCCGTTCCTTCATCTTTGCTGGGTCTAAATCCTGGAACTCCATACCTGACTGTGGGAGCATATATTGTATAATGCGTCTGTCTTTATAAAATAGCTGAAGTTCTGCTTCTTAATAATCAATACAAGAACTCCACTATCTTTAAACAAATGAAAAAATAAATTCCAGTTATCTTGGGCTGAAACATTCTTTGATTACCTTCTACACTTCCGGAAGCTGAGCTGACAAAAATTTAATTGCTCTCTCACTTCAGCCACCAGATGGCGGTCCTATATAATTTGTAAATCAGCTCAGCTCAGATCTTTTTGTGTGCACATTATTTCATTACAGTTGTTTTTTTCCCCAGCTCAGGACTGCAAGAAATCTTTTGCATAATTTTTGGTATGCAATTTATCCCACTGCACTGCCAAAACACTCCACCCCTTTTCACTGTCTTAGTCAGCCATCGCTCAGGGAGTAACATTCTCTTTTGCCTCCAAATCAGAAGGTTGTGGGTTCAATTCCCACTCCAGAAACCGGAGCACAAAAATCTAGGCTGACACTCCGGTGCAGTACTGAAGGAGTGCTGCACTGTCAGAGGTGCATTTTTTCAGATAGGTCATTAAATCATGGCACTATTTCAAAGAAGAGCAGGGGAGTTATCCCTGGTCTCTGGACAATATTTATCCTACAACCAACATCACAAAAACAGATTATCTGGTCAATCTCGCATTGCTGTTTGTGGGATCTTGCTGTGCGCAATTTGGTTGCTGCGTTTCCTACATTTAGTGATTACACTTCGAAAAGTACTTAATTGGCTGTAAAGTGCCTTGCGACGTTCTGAGGTCCTGAAAGGCGCTATATAAATGCAAGTCTTTCTTTTCTTCAAAAAGAAAATAAGCCCTTTAAGATGTGAGAAGCACCAGACTGAGCTTGCCTAATGTCATAGGTCAAGAGAACAAAATGTCACCCACTTTGAGCAGCACATGCCACAGTGTAACCCTACTTGTTTTTGTATTAAATTGGAACAGAAACATAATACTGAAAAACACTTACTGAAATGAGGAGAGAGCTGCTTGAAAATTACTTCTGTTCAGGCTTATGGAGCCATTGCTTTGTTACTGTCTTTAGCACTGTAGCCTGTTACTAAGCCACACAGTTTTGAGAATACAGCTGGGTTTGACCATTGAGTGACTGTGGCTCTGTGTAGTCTGCTTTGTACAGTTATGTAAACGTACATGCACGGTTGCGTTGAGAAATTGAGGCAAAGACTTGAGGCCCAACCTGCTTCTAATTGGGTTGAGTGGGCATTCAGCAAATTAAGCAGGGATCCAATTCAACTGGGATCTGTAATTTGGTGTTGTGCTTTCCTTTTCTAAGCAGCCTTTGTAAAAACCCATTGTCCATTCTCTTTTCCACATTTCTCTTCAATTACTCTCCTTGCACAGACAGCTGATCCTGCAAGGCTGAGCGTGTGCTGTACCGACTGGTAAAATGCTGACAGCTAAAAGGCTGTATGGGACAGGAACACGGGATGGTAGTTTCCAGAAGCTCTGCTCCGATCAATTCTTCAATCCCAACTAATGTAGGACTTCCGAAAGTATCGCTGTACTACCAAGCCCTGTGTTTTTAGGGAAGTTATTTGCCGGTAGAATGAATCTGTACAGGGACCTGGACAAAAACATTCACTTTAATATATTACGCTAACACATGACAGGAACTTTGCTCAGCCCTTCTACAGCCTTTACATCTTCCAGCTACACATTATTCAAATTTATTTCTCCTCATTCAGGACTCAATTGCTTCACCTTTTTACTCTGGGCTCCGATCCCCTTCTCTCCTCCTCTTACAGGAATCTGGTCACCCAATTATAGCCGGAATGGAAAAATGACAGACCACCTCCAGACAACAGTCAGGGAAGTGCACCGGCAATTTGCATATAACATCTTTAAGATAACAAAACATCTCAAAGTGCTTCAAACAAAAATTTGACACCGAGCCACAGAAGGATATATTGGGTCAGACGCCAAAAGCTTGGTCAAAGAGGTAGGTTTTAAGGAGTGTCTTAAAGGAGGAAAGCGAGGTAGTCAGGCAGAGTGGTTTAGCGAGGCAATTCCAGAGGTTATGGCCTAGGCAGCTGAAGGCACGGCCGCCAATGGTAGAGTGATTAAAATGGGGAATATGCAAGAGGTCAGAACTGGAGGTGTGCTGAGAATCTGGTGGGTTGTAGAACTGAAAGAACTTCTAGAACCAGCCCCTTCCCTTAATACATGGAAGAGACAACATGGAAATGGGCCATTTGGCCCAACTAGTTCCTGTTGGTGCTTACCCTCCAAGTGGGCAATAGTCCTAATCGCATTTACCCGATCTGTTCCCAGATCCCTTCATCCCCTTTTTCCCTCATCCAGCTGTCCAATCTAATCTTAAACATTGATACCATTTTTGCCTCAACCACTTTCTACTGGCTCCTCATTACTAAGGTGATCGGACATAAGGCAAGCCAACGCCAAGACTAAAAAGAATAGGAAAGAACATGAGGCAAACGCATAACAGTTCGGGGACTCCCATATCCGACAGCAACACAATTTCCACCAGGAAACACTGGCTAGTGATCCGTAGCAGGAATCCCCAATTGATGTTTTGCCTCTCGTTAGGCCAAGCTACTAAGATCAATTATACAGCGACTGTCACCGCCCATAACTTGGCAGAGATCAGGAGAATCTAACCTCATTTACTAGGCAGCACCTTGGCCCACTCAATCGGGGAGCTCTTATCCCATTGTACATGAAGTCCAGTGACGTACCTTCAGATTCTTCATGCGAATCGCCGAGCCGGATTTGCGAAAGAGGCCCTCGGTCTGAAGGTGCTGGCTTAGAAAGCTGCAGGCCTCCACCAGAAACCTGCCAGGAGACATGGATTCATTTACAACAACAACAAAACAATCTGATGTTAAAAACAAGCAGAATTCATGCAAAACAAAGACTTGATTAGAAAGGTCACCTTATTACAATATCAGAAATGCTTCAATGCACAATGGGGCAAATCTTGCTGAGAGAAAAAATAAAGGCATGTTAATGACTCCCGCCATTACTAATGCACAAGTTCAGGGGATTCAGAGTAGGTAAAAAGTCAAAGCTTAAGGCTCTTTATCTGAATGCACGCAGCATTTGTAACAAGATAGATGAGCTGACGGCACAGATAGAAATAAATGAATATGATTTGATAGCTATCACTGAGACATGGTTGCAGGATGACCAAGACTGGAATCTAAATATTCAAGGATATTCAACGTTCCAGAAGAATAGGCAGAAAGGAAAAGGAGGTGGGATAACTTTGCTTTTAAAGGAAGGGGTCAGTGCAGTTGTGAGTAATGATATAGGTGTAATAGATCGTGATGTAGAATCAGTTTGGGTGGAAATAAGGAATAGCAAGGGAAAGAAATTACGGGTGGGAGTGGTCTATAGGCCCCCAAAGAGTAGCCTCTCTGTAGGACAAAGTATTAATCAGGAAATAATGGAGGGCACTTATCATGGGTGATTTTAATCTGCATATAGACTGGACAAATCAAATTGGCAAAGGTAGCATGGAAGATGAATTTGAAGAGTGCCTCAGGGATTTGTTACTTAGAGCAATATGTTGCAGAACCTACCAGGGAACAGGCCATTTTAGATTTGGTATTCTGTAATGAGGTAGGATTAATAAGAGATCTCGTAGTTAAGGATCCTTTAGGGGGAAGCGATCATAACATGGTAGAATTTCAAATTCAGTTTGAGGGTGAGCAACTCGGGTCTCAAACCAGTGTCTTCAACTTAAACAAGGGCAATTACAGAGGTACGAAGAAAGAGTTGTCGAAAGCAGGCTGGGAAAATAGACTACAGGGAAGTCAGTGGATGAGCAGTGGCAGACATTTAAGCAGATATTTCATAACACTCAGCAAACATTTATTTCAGTCAGAAGGAAGGACTCGAAAAGAATGATGAACCACCCGGGGATAACAAAGGAAGTTAAGGAGAGTATCAAATCAAAAACAAAGGCATACAATGCGGTGAAAACGAGCGGTAGGCCAGAGGATTGGGAAATGTTTAGAAACCAGCAGCGGATGACTACAAAACTAATAAAGAGGGAGAAAATTGATTATAAGAGTAAATTGGCAAGAAATATAAAAACAAACAGTAAGAGCTTCTATGGGTATATTAAAAAAGGAAGACAGTAGCTAAAGTAAGTGTGGGACCCTTAGAGGATGAAACTGGGGAATTAATAACAGGGAACAGGGAAATGGCAGATAATTTAAACCAATATTTTGGTAAACCAATATACGGGGCGGCACAGTGGCGCAGTGGTTAGCACCGCAGCCTCACAGCTCCAGGGACCCGGGTTCGATTCTGGGTACTGCATGTGCGGAGTTTGCAAGTTCTCCCTGTGACCGCGTGGGTTTTCGCTGGGTGCTCCCGTTTCCTCCCACAGCCAAAGACTTGCAGGTGATAAGTAAATTGGCCGTTGTAAATTACCCCTAGTGTAGGTAGGTGGTAGGGAATATGAGATTACTGTAGGGTTATTATAAATGGGTGGTTGTTGGTCGGCACAGACTCGGTGGGCCGAAGGGCCTGTTTCAGTGCTGTATCTCTAAATAAATAAATAAATTTTGCATCAGGCTTCACGGTGGAGGACAGTATAAACATCCCAACAATAATAGATGAGCAAGGTGTAAATGGGAGGGAGGAACTTGTAACAATCTCCATCATGAGGGAAAAGATGCTGGACAAACTGATGGGACTAAAGGCAGACAAGTCGCCAGGACCTGATGGCCTGCACCCAAGGGTTTTAAAAGAAGTGGCTGCCGAGACAGTGCAGAGGCATTGGTCATAATATACCAAAACTCACTGCATTCTGGGAGGGTACCAGTGGATTGGAAAACTGCTAATGTGATGCCCGTATTCAAGAAAGGTGGTAGACAGAAGCAGGAAACGAGAGACCAGTTCGCTTAACATCAGTCATTGGGAAAATGCTTGAGTCGATTATTAAGGAAGAAATAGCAGGACATTTAGAAAAACATAATGCAATCAAACAGAGACAACATGGTTTTGCAAAAGGGAAATCATGTTTGACAAATTTAAACATAGAACATTACAGCGCAGTACAGGCCCTTCGGCCCTCGATGTTGCGCCGACCTGTGAAACCATCTGACCTACACTATTCCATTTTCATCCATATGTCTATCCAATGACCACTTAAATGCCCTTAAAGTTGGCGAGTCTACTACTGTTGCAGGCAGGGCGTTCCACGCCCCTACTACTCTCTGAGTAAAGAAACTACCTCTGACATCTGTCCTATATCTATCACCCCTCAACTTAAAGCTATGTCCCCTCGTGTTTGCCATCACCATCCGAGGAAAAAGACTCTCACTATCCACCCTATCTAACCCTCTGATTATCTTATATGTCTCTATTAAGTCACCTCTCCTCCTCCTTCTCTCTAACGAAAACAACCTCAAGTCCCTCAGCCTTTCCTCATAAGACCTTCCCTCCATACCAGGCAACATCCTAGTAAATCTCCTCTGCACCCTTTCCAAAGCTTCCACATCCTTCCTATAATACGGTGACCAGAACTGCACGCAATACTCCAGGTGCGGCCGCACCAGAGTTTTGTACAGCTGCAGCATGACCTCGTGGCTCCGAAACTCGATCCCCCTACTAATAAAAGCTAACACACCATATGCCTTCTTAATAGCCCTATTAACCTGGGTAGCAACCTTCAGGGATTTATGCACCTGGACACCAAGATCTCTCTGCTCATCTACACTACCAAGAATCTTCCCATTAGCCCAGTACTCTGCATTCCTGTTACTCCTTCCAAAGTGAATCACCTCACACTTTTCCGCATTAAACTCCATTTGCCATCTCTCAGCCCAGCTCTGCAGCCTATCTATGTCCCTCTGTAACCTACAACATCCTTCGGCACTATCCACAACTCCACCGACCTTCGTGTCATCCGCAAATTTACTAACCCACCCTTCTACATCCTCATCCAGGTCATTTATAAAAATGACAAACAGCAGTGGCCCCAAAACAGATCCTTGCGGTACACCACTAGTAACTAAACTCCAGGATGAACATTTGCCATCAACCACCACCCTCTGTCTTCTTTCAGCTAGCCAATTTCTGATCCAAAGCACTAAATCACCTTCAATCCCATACTTCCGTATTTTCTGCAATAGCCTACCGTGGGGAACCTTATCAAACGCCTTACTGAAATCCATATACACCACATCCACGGCTTTACCCTCATCCACCTGTTTGGTCACCTTCTCAAAAAACTCAATAAGGTTTGTGAGGCACGACCTACCCGTCACAAAACCGTGCTGACTATCGCTAATGAACTTATTCTTTTCAAGATGATTATAAATCCTATCTCTTATAACCTTTTCCAACATTTTACCCACAACCGAAGTAAGGCTCACAGGTCTATAATTACCAGGGCTGTCTCTACTCCCCTTCTTGAACAAGGGGACAACATTTGCTATCCTCCAGTCTTCCGGCACTATTCCTGTCGACAATGACGACATAAAGATCAAGGACAAAGGCTCTGCAATCTTCTCCCTGGCTTCCCAGAGAATCCTAGGATAAATCCCATCTGGCCCAGGGGACTGATCTATTTTCACACTTTCCAAAATTGCTAACACCTCCTCCTTGCGAACCTCAATCCCATCTAGCCTAGTAGTCTGTATCTCAGTATTCTCCTCGACAACATTTTCTTTCTCTACTGTAAATACTGACGAAAAATATTCATTTAACGCTTCCCCTATCTCCTCTGATTCCACATGCAACTTCCCACTACTATCCTTGATCTAACTCTAGTCATTCTTTTATTCCTGATATACCTATAGAAAGCCTTAGGGTTTTCCTTGATCCTATCCGCCAATGACTTCTCGTGTCCTCTCCTCGCTCTTCTTAGCCCTTCCTTTAGATCCTTCCTGGCTAGCTTGTAACTCTCAAGCGCCCTAACTGAGCCTTCACGTCTCATCCTAACATAAGCCTTCTTCTTCCTCTTGACAAGCGCTTCAACTTCTTTAGTAAACCACGGCTCCCTCGCTCGACAACTTCCTCCCTGCCTGACAGGTACATGTTAGAGTTCTTTGAGGATATAACAAGCAGAGTGGATAAAGGTGAACCAGTAGATGTGTATTTGGATTTTCAGAAGGCGTTTGATAAGATATCACATAAAAGGTTATTACACAAAATAGGAGCGCAGGGTATTGGGGGTAATGTGTTGGCATGGATTGAGGATTGGCTAACACACAGAAGGCAGAGAGTTGGGATCATTGGGTCTTTTTCAGGTTGGAAAGCCGTAACTAGTTGGGTGCCACAAGGATCGGTCCTAAGGCCTCAGCTATTTACTATCTATATTAATGACTTGGAGGAAGGGACAGAATATAGTGTATCCAAATTTGCTGACAATACAAAAATAGGTGGGAAGGCATGTAGTGATGAAGACACAAAAAATCTGCAAAAGGATAGGTTAAGTGAGTGGGCAAAAACTTGCCAGATGGTGTTCAATGTGGGAAGGTGTGAGGTCGTCCACTTTGGCAGGAAGAATAAAAAGACAGATTATTATTTAGATGGAGAAAGACTACAAAATACTGCAGTACAGAGGGATCTGGGTGTTCTTGTGCATGAAACACAAAAGGTTAGCATGCAGGTGTAGCAAGTAATTGGGAAGGCAAATGGAATTTTGGCCTTTATTGCCAGGGGGTTAGAGTTTAAAAATAGGGAAGTCCTGTTACAACTGTACAGGGTGTTGGTGAGGCCGCACCTGGAGTACTGGGTACAGGTTTGGTCCCCGTATTTAAAGAGGGATATACTAGCATTGGAGGCAGTTCAGAAAGGTTCACTCGGCTGATTCCTGGGATTAAGGGGTTGTCTTTATCAAGAACGGCTAAACAGGTTAGGCCTTTATTCATTGGAGATTAGAGGAATGAGAGGTGATCTTATAGAAAGAGATAAGATTTTAAGGGGGCTTGACAGGGTAGATGTTGTGAAGATGTTTCCACTAGTGGGGGAATCTTGAACTAGGGGACATAGTTACAGAATAAGGGGGCACACATTTAGAAAACTGAGATGCGAAGGAATTTCTTCTCTCAGAGGGTGGTGAATCTCTGAAATTCTCTACCTCAGAGAGTTGTGGAGGCTAGATCACTAAATGTATTTAAGGAGGTAGATAGATTTTTGAAATCTCGGGGAGCCAAGGGTTAGGCAGAGCAGGCCCGAAAGAGGAGTTGAGGCCTGGGACAGATCAGCCATGATCTTATTGAATGGCGGGGCAGGCTTGTGGGGCTGAATGGCCTACTCCTGCTCCTATTTCTTACGTTCTGATGATTAACAGATGCGCCACGAGTTGCAATTCTCCGGAAGTGGCTGGTCCCTTGAGCCCACTCCACACAAAAGGCATTTTGCCCTTAGCCACCTCGTTATTTTTAAGAACTAGCTGCATTTGCACATTAATTGTTCAGTAAACTCACCACGGAAATGTAAGGCTCATAATAATAGTGTGAGAACATTAACAATGTGGTAATTGCACATGCAATGCCAATCAACCTCTTTGGCCCAGAAATGGAAACTGAGAGAAATTTAAACTGTGCAGTCTCCCTTCTTCCGATGATAAATTGTACTTAGAGATTTCAAAACAGACAATACAGATATTTTTTTTTTCTTACTTTCCCCCTCTCCCTCTCTTCCTTCTCTCTCTCTCTTAATCCAATATTTCCCTCTCTCTATTTCTCTTTCTGTAACTGATTTGACTCCAATTCACCCCCATTTCTCTGCCATTCCGGTTTCTTTGTCAATCCTTCAATCTCATCAGTTAACGAGATGCCCCATTGCCCTTGTCCTTGCCGCTCTCCACTCACACTTCAAAGGTTTTGGGAGCTGAAGGGTTCAGGAAAGCATCAAACCAACGCACATTGTGAGCTGCCCTGCCCCACCCAGGTTTGGGCTAGTGAATTATTTTTAAATGCAGTGCCTGTTTATATAGGTAACCACTGTGGGCTGGATTTTCCCTCCTATGGTGGGAAAAGTCACTCATCTGTGGTTTTCCCCCTGGGTGGTAAGTTAATGGCCAGAGGACAGGTTCACGATATATGTCGGGTTTGGGTCGGGCCCATCTTTAGGGTATGGCGTTTGGGCTCAGGTCGAGTCGGGATGGGTCAGGCACGGGGCAAAATCGGAGGGACTCGGGTCGGGTCGGGCTCGGGTCCGCAGTGTTTCGATCGGGTTCTTTTTTCCCGACCTGAGTAGGCCTCTAACGGGCGGGCTCTCGAAGCTGGAGGGTCAATCAGAGGTCTTCCAGCTTGAGCAGCAGCAGCCTGCAATGCCAGGTAAGTAAGAGAGAGAGGGCGCTTCAAAATGGAGGTATTCTCACCCCAACATTTTAAAATCTTTAATTAAAAAATAGATTCAGCAGCCAGGCCACTGGTGTTGGTTGGGGGTGGGGAGGAGGGGAGCAGGGGAGCCCATCTACAGGGCAGCCTGTGGCTGCTCCTGCACCCAGGCAGACAGGGATGGGCTCTAGGCCTGCCTGGAGCACTGCCACCCCTACTCCCCACCCGCCCAGATCTGGTGCTGGGTGCCCACCTCCAGGCACCTAAACTGGCCCCCGCCACCTCTAAGAACCTGGAGGCCGACTGGAAAATTCCAGTTGACCTCCTTTAATTGGTCTCAATTAGGCTGTTTTTAATGAGCCGGACTGGCTATTCACCGCATGCGAGTTAACAGCCCTCCCGGCCCCTGATCCCGTCTCCACAAAAACCAAATGCCCGGAGGTGGGATGGAGCATGGGACCCAGCTCTCACACCATTGGGGTCCCTTTAAATGCAGGCTCCCATCATCAGGAACCACCTCTCTTCACAGCTTCCTTTTCCTAAAGGATCGAACAGTTCCAAAGACCTCTCAAACTTGTTTCTCTATTTCAGAACAGGAATTACTGCTCCCAACAAGAGACTGATCACATACAGTCCAAATGTCACAACAAGGTTGACACACTCATGGCTTGTGCGCGTTTCTCTCCCGCCGGTTGTTCAGCTTCCTCACACTCCTGTGCTCAGTCACATCAAGGTCACTTCCCTCACTGAGGTTATTCACAACGCTCACTGTTTAAATATAACCACCACTGACCCATGGCCCAATTAGACATAAATACAGCCCTCCCCATGTCATTTACATTCTAGGAACAAATTTCAAATTAATCCACTGATAATAAATTCAAAAGAAGTAGATTAGTGTACCAAAGAACAACTACTTGCATTTATACAGTATCATTAACGTAGTAAAAGGCACTTCACAGAAACAGTACCAGACAAGTATTGACATTGAACCAAAGGAGATATTAGAACAGGTCATCAAGGAGATAGGTTTTAAGGGAGATCTGGAAACAGTTCAGAGAAGGTTCACTCGACTGATTTCTGGGATGAGAGGGTTATCTTATGAGGAAAGGTTGGACAGGTTGGGTCTGTATTCATTGGAGCATAGAAGGATGAGAGGTGATCTCATTGAAACATGGAAGATCCTGAGGGGACTTGACAGGGTGCATGTTGAAAGGATGTTTCCCCTTGTGAGAGAGACTAGAACTAGGGGATTCAGTTTAAAAATCAAGGATCTCCCATTTAAGGCAGAGATTAGGAGAATTTTTTCTCTCAGAGGGTTGTAAGTCTGTGGAACTCTTCCCTGGAGAGCAATGCAGGCAGGGTCATTGAATGCTTTTAAGGCAGAGGTAGAGAGATTCCTGACAAACAAGGGAGTCAAAGGGCATCAGGGGGAGGCAAGAAAGTGGAGTTGAGTCCACAAACAGATCAGCCAGGATCTTATAAAATAGCGGTGCAGGCTCAAGGGGACGAATAGCCTACTCCTGTTCCTAGTTCGTATGTTCAAGAAGGAGGGAGAGGTGGAAAGATTTAGGGAGGTAGTTCCAGAGATTAGGGTCTATGCAGCTGAATGTATGGCCATCAATTGTAGGTCAAATGAAGTGGTGGATGTACGAAAGGCCAGAGTTGGGGAATGCAGAGTTCTCAGAGGGTTGTAGAACTGGAGCGGGTTACAGAGATAGGGAGATGTGAGGCCATGGAGGGGTTTGAACAAGAGGATGAGAATTTTTAAAATCGAGGTGTTGTCGGGCTGGGAGCCAATGTAGGTCAGTGAGCTCAAGGGTATATGGGTTTGGTTAGGATATGGGCAGTAAAGTTTTAGGTGAGCTCATGTTTATGGAAGGTGGAAAGTGGGAGTCTAGCCAGGAAAGCATTGGAATAGTCAAGTCTGGAGCTAACAAACAGATCAGCCATGATCTTACTGAATGGCGGAGCAGGCTTGAGGGGCCGAATGGCCTACTTCTGCTCCAAATTCTTAGGTTCGTAAAAGCGTGAATGAGGGAGCAGATGAGCTGAGGAAGGGGCAGAGTCAGGTGGAAGTAGTTGGTTTGATGATGGAGAAGATATATAGCTCGGGATCAAATAGGAGACTGAGGTTAACAGTCTACTGCAGCTTGTGACAATGGCCAGGGAGAGGGATGGAATTGGTGGCTCAGGAAGGACATTAGTGATGGGGGCCAAATCCAACGGCTAGGCCTTCTCAATGTTTAACTGGAGGAGGTTTCTGTTCTTCTGGTACTGGATGTCAGACAAGCAGTCTGACAAATCTCAATGAAGTGCGGGTAAACTTTGCAAGGTCCTCCCGCCATAGTATACCGAGGGGCTGGAACCCGTGTAAAACCCCTCGGGCTAAATGCACCAAAATATGATTTTGCTGTGTAATGCAAATGTACATTGTATATAAAATGGAATGGCAAGAGTTGTGAGGCACCTCACGTTCTGTATCGAAGGAATCTGATCTCTATTGCACTTCCTGAAATGTCAAATTTGAACTGTTTTGTAATTTTTTTTTTTACAAATTTTTATAAATAAAGTATATTTTTGGAAAATAAAAAGAGCAATCTGACAAATCTAACAGTGCAGGAATCAGGCAAGGTAAATTACAAAGAATGCGAACTGCTTTTTTTAAATGGAAGCAGTGTTGATAGATACACACTGCAGATTTTTCAAGAAGCCCAAAGGGCCCAATTATTATGCCCAGAACTGTAGTAGGTCACAAGGACCAGAAGGGTCTTGGGTTGAATCCCAGAACTGTACCAAGCTTTCAGTCAGAAACTGTATCCACTGTCAGATAGTTGGGAAAAGAAGTGGAGAGGAGATGAGGAGAATATGTTTTACACAGCAAGTTGTGATTTGGAGCGTGTAGTGTTTTGAAACTGCATTGTGCATTTTGTCCACTTAAGGCTACCATACACACCAGCAGAGGGTATCTGTAAGGGAATAAAGGAATCCATGTTTTAACAGCGCGCAGCAGTTCTCTATCTCTTTCTACTGTCTAGTCCCAAGAATATCACAGAATGCACTGACTGAAAGAATGGTGGAAGCAGATTCAATAGTAACTTTCAGAAGGGAATTGGATGTATATGACAAAGTGACATTTGCAGGGCAATGGGGAAAGAGTATAGTGAGACTAATCAAATAGCTCTTTCAAAGAGCTAGCACAGGCATGATGGGCTGAATGGACTCCTGTGCTAATATGGTTCTATGATTCCATGAGGATGGGATGGAGGTGCTGAAATTGCTCTTCATGTCACTGAGCCACAAAGGGCAAATTGGTTCATGGTTTGATTCCCACTCCTGATGGTTGGAGTGCTGTTGGATAGTGGGTTTATTCTGGGCAATCTGAGGAGCAAGGACTGGGCTGGGGCCATGCTGCTGCAAAAGTTCAAATACCTAGCTGGCAATTCACTGCCCAGACACTCAAGTGAAGGGCAGCCCCTCGGGCAAAGGTATTGGAGAGTCCCCAGGCCCCTCGGAACTTCACCCCAGTGACAGTCAGCACCTTCAGAAGAGAGGAGGGGAAGATAATTCAGCAAAGGGTTTTCTCACAGCTACTCACCGTGGGATCGTCCCATTCCCGTCCGGTAGTGAGTACTGAGGCAAGACATGCAGTGGATTACCGAACACCAATCCATTCGATGACGACTTCTCCTAGGATATCCAAAACCAGATTAGATTACGACTTGGGATTATCTTGGATTCAGCCCCTCCCATGAGAGGTGAACCGCCCATGAATTCTTGGGTTAAATTTCACAGCGGTACAATCCCTCTTTCTTTACTGCCCATCCCATTACTTTTCCATTATGCATCAGCTACCTTAGAGTTGCAACTGGAGGCTGGTCAGGCAGCCTAAGCTGCTCTGAACTGGACCACACGCGCACTTTAGCATCAAATCTCCTCATCTCTGTGGACAGAAAAGGGGTGGGGGACAGAGTGACAGGGAAGGAAGTGCAAGGACTACTCCCAGGTTCACTCAGGCATCCTAGTCAAGATAAGGAACTCGCTGACTGTGGATCACAGCATGCAAAACTGTGCCAGAACAGGTCACATTTATATAGTGGACTTAATGCAATGAAATGTCCCGACTTGCTTCACAGGAACATCATCAGACAAAATGTGACACTGAGCCGCGTATAGAGATATTAGGACAGGTGACCGAAAGCTCGGTCAAAAAGGGAGGTCTTGGGGAGCCTTTTAAAGGAGGAGAAAGAGGTGAAGAGGTTCAGAGAGGAAATTCCAGAACTCACAGGCTAGGCAGCTGAAGACACAGACATAAATGCTGAGGCAAAGGAAATCAGGAATACACAAAGGGTCAGAATTTGAAGAGTGCAGAGATCTTGGAGGGTTGTGTGTTGGGGGGGTGGGGGGGGGAGGGGGAGTAGGAGGATATTACAGAGATAGGGATTTAAAAACAAGGATGAGAATTTTTGAAAACTGAGGCATTGCCGGACTGGGGGCCAATGTAGGTCAGTGAGCACAGGAGCGAATGGGACTTGATGCATGTCAGGATACAGGAAGCAAGGTTTTGCCAGTTCTGATGAAAGGTCACTGACCTGAAACGTTAACTCTGCTTCTCTCTCCACAGATGCTGCCAGACCTGCTGAGTTTTTCCAGCATTTCTTGTTTTTATTTTATATTATATTAGAGTTTTGGATGAGCTCTACTTCATGAAGGGTAGAAGATGGGAAGCTGGCCAGGGGAGCTTTGGAATGTTTGAGACTGGTGGTTAGAAAGGCTTATACTATTCTCTGGCATTGCACAATGGAACATCAACACACAATGCAACGATTTTCAATAATAAAACCACACAAACCATAATCATCATGCGATATTGTACTTGTGGCAGAATACAAGGCATCAGCTTAAAGTAGCTGATCCTTCAAGGGGAGAAAAAAAGATTTTGATACAGGTCATGCAAAGATCATTTTAGGAAGTTGCAACAATTTCGCAATATCAGCTTTGATTTTCTTGGCATCATTGACCTTTGCTCTTTTCCATCAGGACTCAGCCAATCTCAGAGTTCTACCCCGGTTCCAAGCTCAGTTGTACACAAGCCAAGCGTCGAGGTAATCAACAACACAGCAGCAATCTTCAGTTGAGGACCATGAGGAAGTAACTTGATGCTTTTAAGATCAGTTTAAGATTATCCCCTTGGAATCCCAATTAGCATACGACCTCCCTCAGATCATTATTTTCGCGGAGCACAATTAAAATGGCAGACAAAAGGAATCTTCGCAAAAGCCATTGAACATTCACACCTTAAATATTTCCACAGCAGAGTCTTAACGTGGGCAATGGTGCCAACAGCACTGCGGCAAATACACCAGCCATGCCGCGGCAGATACAGCGATCTCATGGCACCAGGCTGCTGCACGGCATGTCAGGAAGTAGGCAGTAGGTTCGGCTTGATGCTTTTCTTGAAAATGCATGTGAGCTACTGGACAGAAGCCGCAGGATGGGTGAGGTGGCATGAAAAAAATTCAGAGGGTGAGTCACCGCAGGCTGCTCTCACATATCTCCTAGCAACACAGTTGGTAGCACTCTAGCCTCTGAGTCAGAAGGTCGTGGTTTCAATCTCAGCTCCAGAGGCTCAAATACATAATCTAGGCTGATACCTCACTGGAGGGAGTGCTGCACTGTCAGAAGTGCCGTCTTTTAGATGGGACATTAAACCGAAGTTCAAGTTGGACACAAAAGACCCCATGGCACTATTTGCAGAACAGCAGGGCAGTTCTCCTTTGTGCCCTGGCCAACATCACTAATACAGATTATCTGACCATTATCACATCGCAGTCTGTGGGAGCTTGCTGTGCACAAATTGGCTACCATGTCTCCTACATTGCAACAATCACTACACTTCAAAAAAGTAATTCATTGGCAAAGAAGAACTTTGGGACATCCCAAGGATGGCAAAGATGCTATATAACTGCAAGTTCATTCTATCATAGTCCGCAATCACACCAGCAGAAGCTCCACCCACTCCAGTGTCTATGTGGGCACGGAAGGACTGAGTTGAATGCAATGGTTTCTGGGCCAATTAGAAAGATGCAAGGGGAGGGGGCATTAAAGGCCATTGGAGCTCTTTCTCCATGACAGACAGGGATTGCAGGATTGCATTGCACTAAGTCAAGTCAGCTGCCTTTCCGAAATAAAAACAAGAAATGCTGGAAATACTCAGCAGGTCTGGCAGCATCTGTGGAGAGAGAAGCAGAGTTAACATTTCAGGTCAGTGACCCTTCATCAGAACTGACAAATATTAGAAATGTAAAAGGTTTTAAGCAAGTAAAGCGGGGGTGGGGCAAGAGATAATAAAAGGGAAGGTGTTGATAAGACAAGGTCACAGAGATTAACTGACCAGAAGGTCACAGAATAAAGGCAAACGGTATGTTAATGGTGTGCTGAAAGACAAAGCGTTAGTACAGAGCGGGTGTGAATGGACTGTAAAATGAACAGCCCTGGCTCCAGTAGAAACAGTAGAGACAAACTAAACAAACTGAAATAAAACAAACAAAAAAGAAAAAATAACTAAAAATAAAAAGGGGGGCCTGTCATGCTCTGAAATTTTTGAACTCATTGTTCAGTCTGGCAGGCTGTAGTGTGCCTAATCGGTAAATGAGGTGCTGTTCCTCGAGCTTGCATTGATGTTCACTGGAACACTGCAGCAATCCCAGGATAGAGATGTGAGCATGAGAGCGGGGGTGGGTGTTGAAATGGCCAGCAACCGGAAGCTCGGGTCCTACTTGCGGACTGAGCGGAGGTGTTCCGCAAAGCGGTCACCCAATCTGCGTTTGGTCTCCCCAATGTAGAGGAGACCACATTGTGAGCAGCGAATACAGTATACTAAATTGAAAGAAGTACAAGTAAATCGCTGCTTCACCTGAAAAGAGTGTTTGGGGCCTTGGATCGTGAGGAGGGAGGAGGTAAGTGGGCAGGTATTACACCTCCTGCGATTGCAGGGGAAGGTGCAGTGGGAAGGGGGCAAGGTGGTGGGGATAATGGAGGAGTGGATCAGGGTGTCACGGAGGGAACCATCCCTTCGGAATGCTGACAGGGGAAGGGAGGGGAAGATGCATTTGGTAGTGGCATCATGCTGGATGTGGCGGAAAATGATCCTTTGGATGTGGAGGCTGGTGGGGTGGAAAGTGAGGACAAGGGGAACCTTAATGCAGTTCTGGGAGGGAGGGGAAGGGGTGAGGGTAGCAGAGTGGGAAATGGGCCAGACACAGTTGAGGGCCCTGTCAACCACAGTGGGGGGGAATCCTCGGTTGAGGAAAAATGAAGACATATCAGAAGCGCTGTTGTGGAAGGTTGCATCATCAGAGCAGATGCGTCAGAGACGGAGAAACTGGGAGAATGGAATGGAGTCCTTACAGGAGGCAGGGTGTGAGGAAGTGTAGTCGAGGTAGCTGTGGGAATCGGTGGGCTTATAATGAATATTAGTAGACAGCCTATCCCCAGAGATGGAGACACAGCAGACGAAGAAGGGAAGGGAAGCGTCAGAGATGGGACACCACACCATTAACATATTGTTTGCCTTTGTTCCATGACCTTCTGGTCAGTTATTCTCTGTGAGCTTGTCCTATCAATACCACCTCTTTTGTTATCTCTTGCCCAACCCCGCTTTACTTGCTTAAAACTTTTTACATTTCTACAATTTGTCAGTTCTGATGAAGGGTCACTGACCTGAAACGTTAACACTGCTTCTCTCTCCACAGATGCTGCCAGACCTGCTGAGTATTTCCAGCATTTCTTGTTTTTATTTCAGATTTCCAGCATCCGCAGTATTTTGCTTTTATTTTAGAGCTGCCTTTCCATATCTGTAGGAGTAACTTCATTCATCTCAAACTCAGTTGAATACAATGGGGATGAATTTCAGGCTGGCATTCTTCTGTTCTATCTCTATACCCTCCTTCGAATCCTAAACCCTCCATATTACTTCAACTCTGACCTCTTTCACATCCCCACTTCCTTCGTCCAAAGTTCTGGAATTCCCTCTCTATCACTCTCTCCTATCTCATCACCCTCCATAAGAACAAGGGTGACCGCGGTGACTGCAACAACTACTGTGGAATCTCCCTGCTCAACATAGTGGGGAAAGTCTTCACTCGAGTCATTTTAAACAGACTCCAGAAGCTGGCTGAGCATGTCTAACCTGAGGCACAGTGCGGCTTTCGAGCAGAGAGATCCACCATTGACATGCTGTTCTCCCTTCGCCAGCTACTGGAGAAATGCCGCGAACAACAGATGCCCCTCAATGTTGCTTTCATAGATCTCACCAAAGCCTTTGACCTCGTCAGCAGACGTGGTCTCTTCAGACTACTAGCAAAGATCGGATGTCCACCAAAGCTACTAAGTATCATCACCTCATTCCATGACAATATGAAAGGCACAATTCAGCATAGCAGTGCCTCATCAGACCCCTTTCCTATCCTGAATGGCATGAAACAGGGCTGTGTACTCGCACCTACAGTGTTTGGGATCTTCTTCTCACTGCTGCTCCCACTCTGCAGAGACTCATCGACAGGATTGCGGCTGCCTGCAACAGATTTGGCCTAACCATCAGCCTCAAGAAAACGAACATCATGGGACAGGATGTCAGAAATGCTCCATCCATCAATATCGGTGACCACGCTCTGGAAGTGGTTCAAGAGTTCACCTACCTAGGCTCAACTATCACCAGTAACCTGTCTCTTGATGCAGAAATCAACAAGCGCATGGGAAAGGCGTTCGCTGCTATGTCCAGACTGGCCAAGTTAGTGTGGGAAAATGGCGCACAGACACGGAACGCAAAAGTCTGAGTGCATCAAGCCTGTGTCCTCAGTACCTTGCTCTATGGCAGCGAGGCCTGGACAACGTATGTCAGCCAAGAGTGACGTCTCAACTCATTCCATCTTCGCTGCCTCCGGAGAATCCTTGGCATCAGGTGTCAGGACTGTATCTCCAACGCAGAAGTCCTCGAGGCGGCCAACATCCCTAGCTTATACACCCTACTGAGCCAGCAGTGCTCAAGATGGCGTAGCCATGTGAGCCGCATGGAAGATGGCAGGATCCCCAAGGGCACATTGTACAGCGAGCTCGTCACTGGTATCAGACCCACCGGCCATCCATGTATCCGCTTTAAAGACGTCTGCAAACGTGACATGAAGTCCTGTGACATAGACCACAAGTCGTGGAAGTCAGTAAAGGCGCTAAAGGCGGAGCTAAAGAGTAGCGAGTCGAAGAGACTTAGCAGTTGGCAGGAAAAAAGACAGAAGCGCAAGGAGAGAGCTAACTGTGTAACAGCCCCGACAACCAATTTTATCTGCAGCGCCTGTGGAAGAGTCTGTCACTCTAGAATTGACCTTTATAGCCACTCCAGGCGCTGTTCCACAAACCACTGACCACCTCTAGGCGCTTACCCATTGTCTTTTGAGACAAGGAGGCCAAAGAAAGAAGAACTCTCTCCTTTAACTTGCTGCTAAAAACTTCGACCAAAACAGTTGGTCACCTATCCTAATATCTCCTCCTTTTGGCTCTGTGTCAAATTTCGTCAGATTACCTCCTGTGAAGCACCTTTGGACATTTCAGTACATTAAAAGGCACCATATAAATGTGCATTGTTGTTGTTTATTTGCTGTGTGAAGCAATTTGCTGACCAGATATTTCTGAAATATTTAATTTCTCAAGTTAAGAAATTATCGTTGACATTCAAGTGCGCAGAGTTTTGCTATCTGAGAAACATTTTATTTTAAAAGCCTCATTGATCAAGGTTGGTAAATGGCTGTACGCACTTGGCTGTGTCTCGGTCAAATAGCAACTTCTGACAGGCTGGTTTCTTGGAACAAATGGTTTCAGAACTTCAGATCAATTTGGTGCTACCAGCCTCACATTTAGCTAACTCAATAGCTGAGTGGGAAACTGGGCTACGAAATCTAGAGAGCACCCCCCCCCATCCCGTTTTGATGCCATTTTTCGGAAATATCAACCCCTCAACTCTCTCTCCGCATTACAGCATTCAGATGCCTCCTAAATTGGTATCTGGTCTCAGTAACCCTATCACATTTCTCCAACTTTTCCCCTTCACAACCCTAACCTGCACCCTCTTGTCCCACTGCACTGGCGTATCTAAATGTTTTATCTCGAGTTTGCTTTCTCCAATTCATCAAGTAAAGAAAGAACTTGCATTTATATAGCACCTGTAGGGAGCATAAGACTCCCCAAAGCACCCCTTAGCCAATGAAATACTTTTGAAATGTGGTCACTGTTGTACTGTAGGGCATGCATCTGCCAATTTCTGCACAGCAAGCTCCTACAAACAGCAACGTGACAATGAACAGACAATCTGTTTTAATGCTGCTGGTTGAGGGATAAAGATTGACCAGGACACCAAGCAGGAGTCCCCTTGCTCTTCTTTGAATTATGTCATGGGATCTTTTACATTTGTCTGAGAGGGCAGATGGAGCCTTGGTTCAACTCCTCATTCGAAAGTTGGCACCTTCGACCGTGCAGCGCTCCCTCAGTACTGCACTGCAGCGTCAACCTGCATTTTGGGTTCAAGTCTCTGGAGTGGAACTTAAGCCCACAACCTTCTGACTCAAGAGTTGGGAGTTCTAACAACTGATCTGCGGCTGTCAGTTATGAAATTGAGGGAAAATGGAAGGATGGCAAAGTCAGAGAACGAGGGAGTTGAGATGTCGGTCGAGGATTAAGATTTGCTCTGTTCAGAGGGAGAAGCAAATGAAGGCTGCATCGGTAAGGAAAGCAATGTGAGAACTTTAAGAAGCATGAAGGCAGAGATACATACACTGTATATCTGTGCAAGAGAACACCAAGTAACGTGACGGAGTTTCCCCATTCAATAAGAAACTGTAAATGCTGGGAATACATATTGGCTTAATTAACATCCAGAAACAGAAAAGGCAGCTTAACATTTGTGTTACATCCTTGGCCCCGTGCTCCATCCAACGTGGTCTTAGAACTCTGTCTTTTCTCCTTACTAATACTGCCTGACCTGCAGTGTACTTGTTTCACCTGCAACATTGCTGGTCTCATTTTAGGGCGGCGCAGTGATTAGCACCGCAGCCTCACAGCTCCAGCGACCCGGGTTCAGTTCTGGGTACTGCCTGTGCGGAGTTTGCAAGTTCTCCCTGTGACCGCGTGGGATTTCGCCGGGTGCTCTGGTTTCTTCCCACAGCCAAAGACTTGCAGGTTGATAGGTAAATTGGCCATTGTAAATTGCCCCTAGTATAGGTAGGAGGTAGGTGGGGATGTGGTAGGGAATATAGGATTAATGTAGGATTAGTATAAATGGGTTGTTGATGGTCGGCACAGACTCGGTGGGCCGAAGGGCCTTTTCGGTGCTATATCTATGACTCGATAACTTTTCTACTAGAATGACATGGTTGACCAAACCATCCTCCTGCAATGGCTGTCTCCCACCGTCCAGCTGGGTGGGACTGCACTCACCTAGTTCAATTCTTACCTACACAGTCATAGCCAGAGAATCACCTGCAATGGCTTCTCTTCCTGTTCCTGCATCATTGGTATTACTTCTGGAGTCCCCTAAAGATCAACCCTCGACCTCCTCACCTCATCTGTCCTATTTCCCATCTAAATGCTGCCCCTCGGCAATATCATCTGAAAACACATCAGGCTCCGCGTGCACGCTGTCGACACCCAGCTCTACCTCACCACCACCTCTCCTCGATCCCTCCACCGTCTCCAGCTTGTCAGAGTGCTTGTGACATCTGCTACTAAATGAACAAAAATCTCCTCCAAATAAATATTGGGAAAACGGAAGGCATTATCCGCCACAACCTCCATCCCTCAGCCACTGATTCCATCCCTCTCCCTGGCTGAGACTGAACCAGACTATTTGCAACCTTCCTGTCACATTAGCCCGACAGATTCTGAACACACATCTGCTCCATTTCCAAGGCCATTTACTTCCATCTCCATAACATCACCCAACCCCACCCTTGCCTCAGTTCATCTGCTGCTGAAACCTCAGCCATGCCTTTGCTACCTCTTGACTTGACTATTCCAATGCTCTCCCGGTCAGCCTCCCATCTTCCACTAACTTAAGCTCATCCAAAACTCTGCTACCCATATCCTAACTCACACCAAATCTCCTTCATACATCCCTCGGCTACCTGACCTACATTGGCTCCCGCTCTAGCTACACATTGATTTTAAGATTCTCATCCCTTTTCTTCAAATCCCTCCTTGACCTCACCCCTCCCTGGTTCTCTAACCCCCTCCAGACCTCCGGCATCTCTGGTTAGGCCCCAACTAGAGTATTGTGTCCAGTTCTGGTCACCACACTTCTGGAAGGAGGGTGCAGAGGAGATTTACCAGAAGGCTTCCAGGGATGGAGAATTTTAGTTACAAGGTTAGGTTGGAAAATCTGTGTTTGCTCTCCTTGGGACAAAGAAAATTGGGGAGAGATTTAATAATACAAGATTATAACAGGCTTAGAAAGGTTGAAAGGAAAAACTGTTCCCATTAACTAATGATATAAAGACTAGTGAACACAGATTGAAAGTTTTATATGAGGAAGAATTTTTTTTAACGCAGCAGGTGATAATGAACTGGAACTCGCTGCCGACGAGGGTGGCGGAAGTGGAGACAATCAATGACTTCAAGAGGAAGTTGGATGGCCACCTGAAAGAAATAGACTTTCAGCGGTATGGGGAGCAAGGGGAGTGGCACTGACTGGATAGCTCTGTGGAGAGCTGGCATGGACTTGATGTGCTGAATGGCTCTACTCTACTACTATATCTCTGTACAGTGTTCTGGTGAAAGGTCACAGACCTGAAATGCTAACTCTGCTTCTCTCTCCACAGATCCTGCCTGACCTGCTGAGCATTTCCAGCACTTTCTGTTTTTATTCCCTAAACTCTGGAATTCCCTCCCTAAACCTCTCCGCCTCTCTCTCCTCCTTAAAGGCATTAATTAAACCTCTGACAAAGTGTTTGGTAATCTGTCCTAACATCTCTTTACATGCCTCTGTGTCAAATTTGATAATGCTCCAATGAAGTCCCTTGGGACGTTTTACTCCACTATAGGTGCTATATAAATGCAAGTTGCTGTAATTGTGCAGATCTTATAACTCATAGCTTGACCAAAGGTCTTTGGAGATAGCATTACATGGCACTCCGGTCCTTCTGTACACATGGGCAGTCCAGTGACCTCTCCCACCTCACTGACCCTATCCAGCACCAAACTCCACTCCTTCCCAGCAGAGCTCGGAATTTCTGAAACATTTTGTGTTTTAAACGAACAATTAACCCATTCTCGGCAATTAGGTCGGCGCCTTGCGAAATGACACAGGAGCGAGCCAAAGGTCAGAGAGGACAACGCCAGGCCAACCGTTTCATTTTTTTTTTGTTCAGTCTGTTTCAGGACTCAAGTTAAAGACACCGTGTGGAGGAAGCTCTAACCACTGAGTCACAAAACAAAGGGCTGCAATATTCTGCAAAGCAATGAAAGCTTTGTGTTGGTTTACAATGATTTGCTGTTCCTCTGTCATCCTCTTACCGTGTCGCATTTCAACTTTCTGACTATAATACCCAAAGATTTCAGATAGTGGATTAAGGCGCTGGGAAGGTCGTGGCCCTTCTCGTCCTTCATCGTTTCTGGTTGGCACTTTCCTGGCTCCAATCTTGCTCGTAGCCCCCAGACTAATGAGCCAAGTCTTCAATCCCAGTGTATCCCAGGGAACCTGTTATCAGCTTCATTCTGGAAAGCGGAGATTCTGTGACCTCAATCATTTACTTTTGCATTCCCCTCCCCACTCAACTCTCTATTTGGCGCCACAGATTCAAATCAGTGGTCCTCCCTGCCATTAGAAAGGAGGCTAACATGATGCCTGAAGTCCGCCCTAATTGTCCCATCAATGCATGAGTCACTCTAACTGAGGCAAGGTGGAACTTGGAGCTTTTTAGCCAGTCTAAAATGATAGGGAGGACATGAGCTTTGATGATGCAAAATAGCCATAACTTGGAAACTGACCCCCCCCTACCACTCAAAAGTGGAAAACAAGGGAATTGGATACTTTTCTTAAATGACCTATTGGAGGTCCTGTTGACATGTTAGCAAAGCTGCCCAGTTCCAGACTGGAGGGGAGGAACCCCAGACCAGATAGAGTGGAAAAACAAAGACAAACAGAAGCCATAGCCATTCTGAGGTGTGATAATCATGCAGTGACTCACTGAGATCCGAGTTAACAGTATTGGATTACACTCAGCACCGTTACTGCTACATGTAACACGTCCCTTCCGTTTTCTACCCTCTCTCTTTCTTTCAATCTCTCTCTCATTCTCGCTCTCTATTTGTTCTTTCTCAATCTCTCACTCTTTCTCCCTCTCTTTCCTTCTTTCTTTGTCTTTCTCCTGCCTCTCTATTTCTCTCCCTCTCCTTTTCCCTTTCTGTGTCTCTTTCGGTAATTGTACAGAACGGACTTGTGTAAGCCCAGCAGTGTGAGTCTCCTCTGTTACAGTCTCAATCCGCCCTCCCGAGCCGCACCTCAGACCCACTGCCCTGCTACAGTAGCACCAAGAAACCCAGAAGTTGTCTTTGGTGCCAAAGCGGCAGGGTCGGCTACTGCTGAACAAGGCAAATGCCGCCCCCTCTCTGAGTGGGTCAAAACCCCGGGGAGCTGGACCGAGCCGATCAGCACAGACCCCGTGCAGCTCAGCGCCGCTCCGGCCACTTGTCATAGGACAAGTTCCTGCTTCGAGTAGGGTCGAGATCAGTTCCTGAACCGAGAGAGGGAGGGAGAATTGCGTCAGAGACAAATTAGAGAAGTAAAGAGACAGTTCGTGTCTTGTCAAAGCAGCTGAGCCCACACTGAGGAGTAGCCAGTGAAATTAAACATGAGCAAATGAGAGAGGAGGAGGCGAAGGCAACTTTCGAGTATTTTCTGCCTGTTTTCAGGAATAAAGAAGCAAAGATGAATCGCAGAGACAGTAAGAGGTGAGAGAGAGAGAGATACATCTTTTTTTTACTCGGTTCCTGTCTCCAGATGTTGCCGTTGTTTTTAGGTGTGAATTTCAGCCTCGGTGTATTGACCCAGTACTGCCCTTGACAGAGACTCAGTGCAGTACCGTCTGTCTGCTGATGCAGCTTTCTGTCTGTCTCTGTCTGTGTGTGAGGACAGGGGACAGTCGCACAGGGGAGAACTCATATTGAGAGAGAATCAGAAAGGTTGAATCAAACATTAACTTGAAGAGGAAGTGTTGGGGAGGTGTGCAGGTTCTTCAAAGTTGTCCTTGCACCGGATTGAGTTTGTAGGGTGAAGTGGCTGCTTTTATTGGACATCAGCAGGTGTTTGTCTATGTCTGCACTCGCCACTAGATGCTACACTTTGACAGTTTGTTGGGACCTGTTCCCCCCCCCCCCCCAACCCCTTCCCCCTCCCCCTCACCCCCTCCCCTTCCCCCTCACCCCCTCCCCTTCCCCCTCACCCCCTCCCCTTCCCCCTCACCCCCTCCCCTTCCCCCTCACCCCCTCCCCTTCCCCCTCACCCCCTCCCCTTCCCCCTCACCCCCTCCCCTTCCCCCTCACCCCCTCCCCTTCCCCCTCACCCCCTCCCCTTCCCCCTCACCCCCTTCCCCCTCACCCCCTTCCCCCTCACCCCCTTCCCCCTCACCCCCTTCCCCCTCACCCCCTTCCCCCCTCACCCCCTTCCCCCTCACCCCCTTCCCCCTCACCCCATTCCCCCTCACCCCCTCCCCCATCACCCCCTCCCCTCCCCCCTCACCCCCTCACCCCCTCACCCCCTCCCCCCCTCCCCCCCTCACCCCCTCCCCCCCTCACCCCCTCACCCCCTCCCCTTCACCCTCACCCCCCTCCCCTTCACCCTCACCCCCTCCCCTTCACCCTCACCCCCTCCCCTTCACCCTCACCCCCTCCCCTTCACCCTCACCCCCTCCCCTTCACCCTCACCCCCTCCCCTTCACCCTCACCCCCTCCCCTTCACCCTCACCCCCTCCCCTTCACCCTCACTCCCTCCCCTTCCCCCTCACTCCCTCCCCCTCACTCCCTCCCCCTCACTCCCTCCCCCTCACTCCCTCCCCCTCACTCCCTCCCCCTCACTCCCTCCCCCTCACTCCCTCCCCCTCACTCCCTCCCCCTCACTCCCTCCCCCTCACTCCCTCCCCCTCACTCCCTCCCCCTCACTCCCTCCCCCTCACCCCTTCCCCCTCACTCCCTCCCCTTCCCCCTCACTCCCTCCCCTTCCCCCTCACTCCCTCCCCTTCCCCCTCACTCCCTCCCCTTCCCCCTCACTCCCTCCCCTTCCCCCTCACTCCCTCCCCTTCCCCCTCACTCCCTCCCCTTCCCCCTCACTCCCTCCCCTTCCCCCTCACTCCCTCCCCTTCCCCCTCACTCCCTCCCCTTCCCCCTCACTCCCTCCTCTTCCCCCTCTCCCCTTCCCCCTCACCCCTTCCCCCTCACAACCCCTTGGCCCCACCCCACTTCCCTCACCCCCTTCCCCCACTCCCCCCCTTCTCCCCCCCTCCCATCTCCCCCCCCCTTCCCATTCATAACTGTGTTAACTCGAGTAGTGAAACAAACTCCCCCACACTGTGTTGGTTCATTCTTAAAGGACGCTTGGGCATATCTCATCACTTTCAAAAGCTGCCTTAGAAAGCTGCCTCTGCAAATGGGGGAGTTAGTGGTGTAATGGTAATGTTACTGAGAAGAATCCAGAGGCCTTAGCTAATGCCCTGGGGACACGGGTTCAAATCCCACTGGTGCTGCAACATTAATAAATTCAATTAATTAATAAAAGCTTGGCATTGAAAGCTAGTCTCTGTAATGGTACCATGAAATGATTGTCATAAAAACCCATTTGGTTCTCCTCCTTCAGGGAAGGAAATCTGCCATCTTTACCTGGTCTGACCTACATGTGACTCCAGACCCGTAGCAATGCAATTGACTCTTCACGGCCCTCTGAACTCAGTTGTTAAGGGCAATTAGGGTTGGGCAACAAATGCCCACATCCCCCCCCAAAAAAATTGTGTCTTAGCCCCCACTGCTTTGTAAAGCACCTCAGGACATTGGGCTATTCTGCAATGTTTAAGCACTGGTTCGAGTATCTTGCCTGATTAAATGTTTTTGGGAAGCTGTAGGAAATTAACAGAAATACGCTTTTTGGCGCATAGTGCACTGAATCGTTTCATCGACTACCTTCAATGTCATAAAGGACAGCTGGGGAATACCATTTAACAACCATAACAACTTCTATTCATAAAACACCTTTAACATAGTAAAATGTCCCAATGTGCATCATTGGAGCAGTTATCAGACAAAGTTTGACACCGAACCACATTAGGACAGGTGACCAAAAGCTTGCTGAATGAGGTAGGTTTTAATGATTTCCTGAAAGGAGGAGGAAAGAGAGGTGGAGAGGCTGAGGGAAGGAATTCCAGAGCTTAGGGCCGCGGGCAGCTGAATGCACGGCTGCCAGTAGAAAATCAGGGGTGCACAAGATCCCAGAATTTGAGCAGGGCAGAGATCTCGGAGGGTAAATTTCATCCAGAATCACTTGTCTGCTGATAACACCAAGTAGGGACAAATAAAAAAGTTACCCTGTAACTAAAGTTAGAAGGGAGATGCTAAATTTATTTCCCAATTTTTTGCTGAAGGTTCTGATTCTTGCTGGATTTCGGTTTAATGAGCGTAACTTTTTCCTCAGTCCTTTGTTCGAGTGACACTTATTTAGTCGGGAGCCTTGGGAGTGAGTGGCAGAGGGCTATCCCTCATCATCCAGCTGGGGTCACTGTCCAGTAAGGGGCGGGGGGGGTCACTGGATAAGTGGGGACATAGTCTAGCAGAGGTCAGTGGACAGCCGGTATGACACGACAGCAGGGGTCAGTGTCCAGCAGAAGGGAGCAAAAAAGTCTGGTTGGTTTTATTCACAAACTCCATTCTATAAACCATAGTAATGTCCAGCTACTATTCTGGCACAGGTCAGTAGACAGGAATATGAGGCTGGGCTTGACTCCTCCGTGTGGCTCGGTTCCTCCCTCACAACTCATTTCCTGAAAAATAAAAAGACTTGCATTTGTATAGCAACTTTCATGGCCACCAGACGTCCCAACCTGCTTATATAAAAGCAAAATACTGCGGATGCTGGAAATCTGAAACAAAAACAAGAAATGCTGGATTCACTCAGCAGGTCTGGCAGCATCTGTGGAAAGAGAAGCAGAGTTAACGTTTCGGGTCAGTGACCCTTCTATTTGTCAGTTCCGAAGAAGGGTCACTGACCCGAAACGTTAACTCTGCTTCTCTTTCCACAGATGCTGCCAGACCTGCTGAGTGAATCCAGCATTTCTTGTTTTTGTCCCAACCTGCTTTATAGCCAATGAGGTACTTTTTGAGCTGTAGCCACTGTTGTATGAAATGCAGCAGCATTTATGCACAGCAATGCTTTTGAGATGTTGATTGAGGAATAAATGTTGGTGAGGACACCAGGGAGAACATGCTTGATCTTCAAAATTGTGCCATGGGATCTTTTACATCCACCTGGGAGGGCATCAGTTTAAAAGCTCATCCAAAAGATGGCACCTCCGACAGTACTGCACTGGTGTGTCAGTCTTGATTCTGTGTTCAAGTCCTGGAATGCTATCAACTGAGCCAAGGCTAACGCAGTCCTAAATACTGTGTACAGCAAGCCAGAGCCCTGATTCTGTGTACAGCAGGCCGGGGCTCGGATTCTGTGTACAGCAGGCCAGGGGCTGGAGACTGTGCACAGCAGGCCAGAGCCCTGATACTGTGTACAGCAGGCCAGGGCTCGGATACTGTGTACAGCAGGCCAGGGGCTGGAGACTGTGTACAGCAGGCCAGGACCTGGATACTGTGTACAGCAGGCCGGGGCCCGAATACTGTGTACAGCAGGCCAGGGGCTGGAGACTGTGTACAGCAAGCCAGGACCTGGATACTGTGTACAGCAGGCCGGGGCCCGAATACTGTGTACAGCAGGCCAGGGGCTGGAGACTGTGTACAGCAGGCCAGGACCTGGATACTGTGTACAGCAAGCCGGGGCCCGAATACTGTGTACAGCAGGCCAGGGGCTGGATACTGTGTACAGCAGGCCAGGACCTGGATACTGTGTGCAGCAGGCCAGGACCTGGATACTGTGTGCAGCAGGCCAGGACCTGGATACTGTGTGCAGTAGGCCAGGACCTGGATACTGTGTGCAGCAGGCCGGGGCCCGAATACTGTGTGCAGCAGGCCAGGGGCTGGAGACTGTGTACAGCAGGCCAGGGCCTGGATACTGTGTACAGCAGGCCAGGACCTGGATACTGTGTGCAGCAGGCCGGGGCCCGGATACTGTGTACAGCAGGCCAGGGGCTGGAGACTGTGTACAGCAGGCCAGGGCCCGGATACTGTGTACAGCAGGCCAGGGCCCGGATACTGTGTGCAGCAGGCCAGGGCCCGGATACTGTGTACAGCAGGCCGGGGCCTGGATACTGTGTACAGCAGGCCGGGGCCCGGATACTGTGTACAGCAGGCCAGAGCCAGTATACTGTGTACAGCAGGCCAGAGCCAGTATACTGTGTACAGCAGGCCAGGGCCTGGATACTGTGTACAGCAGGCCAGAGCCAGTATACTGTGTACAGCAGGCCAGGGCCCGGATACTGTGTACAGCAGGCCAGAGCCAGTATACTGTGTGCAGCAGGCCAGGGCCCGGATACTGTGAGCAGCAGGCCAGGGCCCGGATACTGTGAGCAGCAGGCCAGAGCCAGTATACTGTGAGCAGCAGGCCAGAGCCAGTATACTGTGTGCAGCAGGCCAGAGCCCGGATACTGTGTACAGCAGGCCAGGGCCCGGATACTGTGTACAGCAGGCCAGGGCCCGGTTACTGTGTACAGCAGGCCAGGGCCCGGTTACTGTGTACAGCAGGCCAGAGCCAGTATACTGTGTACAGCAGGCCAGGGCCCGGATACTGTGTACAGCAGGCCAGAGCCAGTATACTGTGTGCAGCAGGCCAGAGCCCGGATACTGTGTACAGCAGGCCAGGGCCCGGTTACTGTGTACAGCAGGCCAGAGCCAGTATACTGTGTGCAGCAGGCCAGAGCCAGTATACTGTGTACAGCAGGCCAGGGCCCGGATACTGTGAGCAACAGGCCAGGGCCCGGATACTGTGTACAGCAGGCCAGAGCCCAGATACTGTGTACAGCAGGCCAGGGCCCGGATACTGTGCACAGCAGGCCAGAGCCCGGATACTGTGTACAGCAGGCCAGGGCCCGGATACTGTGTACAGCAGGCCAGAGCCCGGATACTGTGTACAGCAGGCCAGAGCCAGTATACTGTGTACAGCAGGCCAGAGCCCGGATACTGTGTGCAGCAGGCCAGAGCCCGGATACTGTGTGCAGCAGGCCAGAGCCAGTATACTGTGTGCAGCAGGCCAGAGCCCGGATACTGTGTACAGCAGGCCAGGGCCCGGATACTGTGTACAGCAGGCCAGAGCCCCGGATACTGTGTACTGCAGGCCAGAGCCCCGGATACTGTGTGCAGCAGGCCAGAGCCCCGGATACTGTGTGCAGCAGGCCAGAGCCCCGGATAGTGTGTGCAGCAGGCCAGAGCCCCGGATAGTGTGTGCAGCAGGCCAGAGCCCCGGATACTGTGTGCAGCAGGCCAGAGCCCCGGATACTGTGTGCAGCAGGCCAGAGCCCCGGATACTGTGTACAGCAGGCCAGAGCCCCAGATACTGTGTGCAGTAGGCCAGAGCCCCGGATACTGTGTGCAGCAGGCCAGAGCCCCGGATACTGTGTGCAGCAGGCCAGAGCCCCGGATACTGTGTACAGCAGGCCAGAGCCCCGGATACTGTGTACAGCAGGCCAGAGCCCCGGATACTGTGTGCAGCAGGCCAGAGCCCCGGATACTGTGTGCAGCAGGCCAGAGCCCGGATACTGTGTACAGAATGCCAGGACTCGGACTCAGCCAAGCCAACAGTCCGCAGAAGCCCATACCTATTTAGGATTATTTTCTCCTATGCAAAACATTCCTTTATTATTCAAAAGTTTGTAAAATGTACAACACATTTCTCATTATTTCCAATTATGAGAAGTGACTGCAGAAGGATACTATTCATTGTAAAGACATTGGCCCTGTGAAATGACAAGTGCAATGGTAAAATCAGCATGAGGCAAGAAGACAAAACAAGGAGGGAACGTTCAATGCTCAGAGTCCTGTGGCAGGCAGCTCCACAACAGGCGCTGTTGCTGATGATATTTGGCTTTGGAGGTAAGACTCCTCTGAAGGGGTCCTGCGATACCAGCGGGAAGTGGAAACAAAAACTTGTGTGACATTTCAGTTGGAATTTTACTCTGTCACGGAACGAACTGTAACTAGTGTGACTAGGCCATGGTACACGCACTGACTGTGACAAGACTGAGTGTTCCAGCACTGACTGTGTGTGTGTGTTTTGTAACAGGACTGAGTGTTCCAGCACTGACTGTGTGTGTATGTTTTGTAACAGGACTGAGTGTCCCAGCACTGACTGTTTGTGTGTTTTGTAACAGGACTGAGTGTCCCAGCACTAACTGTTTGTGTGTTTTGTAACAGGACTGAGTGTCCCAGCACTGACTGTTTGTGTGTTTTGTAACAGGACTGAGTGTCCCAGCACTAACTGTTTGTGTGTTTTGTAACAGGACTGAGTGTCCCAGCACTGACTGTGTGTGTGAGTTTTGTAACAGGACTGAGTGTCCCAGCACTGACTGTTTGTGTGTGTTTTGTAACAGGACTGAGTGTCCCAGCACTGACTCTGTGTGTGTTTTGTAACAGGACTGAGTGTTCCAGCACTGACTGTTTGTGTGTTTTGTAACAGGACTGAGTGTTCCAGCACTGACTGTTTGTGTGTTTTGTAACAGGACTGAGTGTTCCAGCACTGACTGTGTGTGTGTGTTTTGTAACAGGACTGAGTGTCCCAGCACTGATTGTTTGTGTGTTTTGTAACAGGACTGAGTGTTCCAGCACTGACTGTGTGTGTGTGTTTTGTAACAGGACTGAGTGTCCCAGCACTGACTGTTTGTGTGTTTTGTAACAGGACTGAGTGTTCCAGCACTGACTGTGTGTGTGTTTTGTAACAGGACTGAGTGTTCCAGCACTGACTGTTTGTGTGTTTTGTAACAGGACTGAGTGTTCCAGCACTGACTGTGTGTGTGTTTTGTAACAGGACTGAGTGTCCCAGCACTGATTGTTTGTGTGTTTTGTAACAGGACTGAGTGTCCCAGCACTGACTGTTTGTGTGTTTTGTAACAGGACTGAGTGTCCCAGCACTGACTGTTTGTGTGTTTTGTAACAGGACTGAGTGTCCCAGCACTGACTGTGTGTGTGAGTTTTGTAACAGGACTGAGTGTCCCAGCACTGACTGTTTGTGTGTTTTGTAACAGGACTGAGTGTCCCAGCACTGACTGTTTGTGTGTTTTGTAACAGGACTGAGTGTCCCAGCACTGACTGTGTGTGTGAGTTTTGTAACAGGACTGAGTGTCCCAGCACTGACTGTTTGTGTGTTTTGTAACAGGACTGAGTGTCCCAGCACTGACTGTGTGTGTGTGTTTTGTAACAGGACTGAGTGTCCCAGCACTGACTGTTTGTGTGTGTTTTGTAACAGGACTGAGTGTCCCAGCACTGACTCTGTGTGTGTTTTGTAACAGGACTGAGTGTTCCAGCACTAACTGTTTGTGTGTTTTGTAACAGGACTGAGTGTTCCAGCACTGACTGTTTGTGTGTTTTGTAACAGGACTGAGTGTTCCAGCACTGACTGTGTGTGTGTGTTTTGTAACAGGACTGAGTGTCCCAGCACTGATTGTTTGTGTGTTTTGTAACAGGACTGAGTGTTCCAGCACTGACTGTGTGTGTGTGTTTTGTAACAGGACTGAGTGTCCCAGCACTGACTGTTTGTGTGTTTTGTAACAGGACTGAGTGTTCCAGCACTGACTGTGTGTGTGTTTTGTAACAGGACTGAGTGTTCCAGCACTGACTGTTTGTGTGTTTTGTAACAGGACTGAGTGTTCCAGCACTGACTGTGTGTGTGTTTTGTAACAGGACTGAGTGTCCCAGCACTGATTGTTTGTGTGTTTTGTAACAGGACTGAGTGTCCCAGCACTGACTGTTTGTGTGTTTTGTAACAGGACTGAGTGTCCCAGCACTGACTGTTTGTGTGTTTTGTAACAGGACTGAGTGTCCCAGCACTGACTGTGTGTGTGAGTTTTGTAACAGGACTGAGTGTCCCAGCACTGACTGTTTGTGTGTTTTGTAACAGGACTGAGTGTCCCAGCACTGACTGTTTGTGTGTTTTGTAACAGGACTGAGTGTCCCAGCACTGACTGTGTGTGTGAGTTTTGTAACAGGACTGAGTGTCCCAGCACTGACTGTTTGTGTGTTTTGTAACAGGACTGAGTGTCCCAGCACTGACTGTGTGTGTGTGTTTTGTAACAGGACTGAGTGTCCCAGCACTGACTGTTTGTGTGTTTTGTAACAGGACTGAGTGTCCCAGCACTGACTGTTTGTGTGTTTTGTAACAGGACTGAGTGTCCCAGCACTGACTGTGTGTGTGTGTTTTTTAACAGGACTGAGTGTCCCAGCACTGACTGTGTGTGTGTTTTGTAACAGGACTGAGTGTCCCAGCACTGACTGTGTGTGTGTGTTTTGTAACAGGACTGAGTGTCCCAGCACTGACTGTTTGTGTGTTTTGTAACAGGACTGAGTGTCCCAGCACTGACTGTGTGTGTGTGTGTTTTGTAACAGGACTGAGTGTCCCAGCACTGACTGTGTGTGTGTTTTGTAACAGGACTGAGTGTCCCAGCACTGACTCTGTGTGTGTGTGTGTGTGTGTGTGTAGAACTGACTCTGTGTGTGTGTGTGTATAACAGGACTGAGTGTCCCAGCACTGACTGTGTGTACTATTACTATTTCTCTAAAGTAAAAACAAAATACTGCGGATGCTGGAAATCTGAAATTAAAAACAGAAAGTGCTGGAAATACTCAGCAGGTCTGGCAGCATCTGTGGAGAGAGAAGAAGAGTTAATGTTTCTGATGAAAGGTCACAGACCTGAAACGTTAACTCTTTCTCTCTCCACAGATGCTGCCAGACCTGCTGAGTATTTCCAGCACTATCTGTTTTTATTTTTTAATATTTCTCTATGTGACTTGATGTCGGATGTTGTGTCTGATCACGTTCCTGTGATGCACCCTGGGACATTTGGCTCTGTTAAAGGCACTATATGAATGTAAGTTGTTTTTTTTTGTTGGTGCTGGAATCCAGATAAGCTTTGTCGAGCATTGACATGCTTGGCTGAAATTGAATTACTCAGATATCATCACCAACTTCAGAAAACACTGCCTGAATCACACTCACTTTCACTTCCATGTTCAGTGTTGGTGGTCTGTACTGTGATACTGCTGCGAAATGTTTAAAGACCATCTCTCGTCGTATTGTTTATGCATCATTCCTGAGCTGCAAACTTTACAACTGGTAACTGGCTTTCGACAAGTTCTATCTTAAATCCTGCTCATCAGATATACATGAAGAATGATCAGTGTGAAAGAAAGAACTAGCATCTATATAGCGCCTTGCAGGCACAGAAGTACTTTTGAAGTGTAGTCACTTCGTAATGTAGGGAACATGGCAGCCAGTTTGTGCATAACAAGCTTTCACAAACAGCAAGATGATCTTGAGCAAATTGCTCTTTGAATGATGCTGGTTGAGGAATAAATATTGGTCTGGAAGAGGGGAGAACTCCCTTGCTCTCCTTCGAAATAGTGTAAGGGGACCTCCAACGTCCAGACAGGACCTCGGTTTAATGTCTCATCCGAAAGACAGCACCTCCAACAGTGCTCCTTCGGTACTGCACTGGAATGTCAGCCTAGATTTTGTGCTCAAGTCTCTGGAGTGGGACTTTGAACCCATGATCTCCTGGCCCAGAGGCGAGAGTGCCACCCACTGAACCATGGCTGGGAGTTTCGAAGTTGACCTCAGCACAAAAGTTGGATTTAGGAGGGGAAAGCGTTGGTGCAGTAGGTTAGACTTCCAGCTCCAGCCAAGACTGCTGGGAGGGAAGTCTATACCTCTGGCTCTGTTGTCTGCAAGGATCCTACACCAAATGAGATTTGACAGTCACAGTCCTGACCCTCCTAGTGGTGCATGGACCTTAATTGGACAATAATTGACAATCTTGCATAGAGCAACCACAAGATGGTTGCCGTGGGGAATGGGTAAAAGCACGGCTGATGCAGGGTTCCTGAAATGTAAATATCTCTATTGTTGTTGGATCACATGACTATCAGGACAGTGGAAAGAGAACTTTTTAAAAATTCATTCATGGGATGCGGGCGTCGCTGGCCAGGCCAGCATTTATTGCCCATCCCTAATTGCCCTTGAGAAGGTAGTGGTGAGCTGCCTTCTTGAACCGCTGCAGTCCATGTGGAGTAGGTACACCCACAGTGCTGTTAGGAAGGGAGTTCCAGGATTTTGACCCAGCGACAGTGAAGGAACGGCGATATAGTTCCAAGTCAGGGTGGTGTGTGACTTGGAGGGGAACTTGCAGGTGGTGGTGTTCCCATGTATTTGCTGTCCTTGTCCTTCTAGTTGGTAGAGGTCGCGGGTTTGGAAGGTGCTGTCTAAGGAGCCTTGGTGCATTGCTGCAGTGCATCTTATAGATGGTACACACTGCAGCCACTGTGCGTCAGTGGTGGAGGGAGTGAATGTTTGTAGATGGGGGCGCCAATCAAGCGGGCTGCTTTGTCCTGGATGGTGTCGAGCTTCTTGAGTGTTGTTGGAGCTGCACCCATCCAGGCAAGTGGACAGTATTCCATCACACTCCTGACTTGTGCCTTGTAGATGGTGGACAGGCTTTGGGGAGTCAGGAGGTGAGCTACTCGCCTCAGGATTCCTAGCCTCTGACCTGCTCTTGTAGCCACGGTATTTATATGGCTACTCCAGTTCAATTTCTGGTCAATGGTAGCCCCTAGGAAGTTGATAGTGGGGGATTCAGCGATGGTAATGCCGTTGAATGTCAAGGGGAGATGGTTAGATTCTCTCTTGTTGGAGATGGTCATTGCCCGGCACTTGTGTGGCGCGAATGTTACTTGCCACTTATCAGCCCAAGCCTGGATATTGTCCAGGTCTTGCTGCATTTCTACACGGACTGCTTCAGTATCTGAGGAGTCACGAATGGTGCTGAACATTGTGCAATCATCAGCGAACATCCCCACTTCTGACCTTATGATTGAAGGAAGGTCATTGATGAAGCAGCTGAAGATGGTTGGGCCTAGGACACTACCCTGAGGAACTCCTGCAGTGATGCCCTGGCGCTCAGATGATTGACCTCCAACAACCACAACCATCTTCCTTTGTGCTAGGTATGACTCCAGCCAGTGGAGGGTTTTCCCCCTGATTTCCATTGACCTCAGGTTTGCTAGGGCTCCTTGATGCCATACTCGGTCAAATGCTGCCTTGATGTCAAGGGCAGTCACTCTCACCTCACCTCTTGAGTTCAGCTCTTTTGTCCATGTTTGAACCAAGGCTGTAATGAGGTCAGGAGCTGAGTGGCCCTGGTGGAACCCAAACTGAGCGTCACTGAGCAGGTTATTGCTAAGCAAGTGCCGCTTGATGGCACTGTTGATGATACCTTCCATCACTTTACTGATGATTGAGAGTAGGCTGATGGGGCAGTAATTGGCCGGGTTGGACTTGTCCTGCGTTTTGTGCACAGGACATACCTGGGCAATTTTCCACATTGCAGGGTAGATGCCAGTGTTGTAGCTGTACTGGAGCAGCTTGGCTAGGGGCACAGCAAGTTCTGGAGCACAGGTCTTCAGTACTATTGCCGGAATATTGTCAGGGCCCATAGCTTTTGCAGTATCCAGTGCCTTCAGTCATTTCTTGATATCACGCGGAGTGAATCAAATTGTCTGAAGTCTGGCATCTGTGATGTTGGGGACTTGAGGAGGAGGCCGAGATGGATCATCAACTTGGCATCTCTGGCTGAAGATTGTTGCAAATGCTTCAGCCTTATCTTTCACACTGATGTGCTGGGCTGCCCCATCATTGAGGATGAGGATATTTGTGGAGTCACCTCCTCCAGTTAGTTGTTTAATTGTCCACCACCATTCATGGCTGGATGTGGCAGGACTGCAGAGCTTAGATCTGATCGGTTGGTTATGGGATCGCTTTGCTCTGTCTATCGCATGGTGCTTACGCAGTTTGGCATGCAAGTAGTCCTGGGTTGTAGCTTCACCAGGTTGACACCTCATTTTGAGGTATGCCTGGTGTTGCTCCTGGCATGCCCTCCTGCATTCTTCATTGAACCAGGGCTGGTCTCCTGGCTTGATGGTAATGGTAGAGTGGGGGATATGCCGGGCCATGAGGTTACAGATTGTGGTTGAGTACAATTCTGCTGCTGCTGATGGCCCACAGCGCCTCATGGATGCCCAGTTTTGCATTGCTCGATCTGTTCGAAATCTGTCCCATTTAGCACAGTGATAGTGCCACACAACACGATGGACAGTATCCTCAATGTGAAGGCGGGACTTAGTCTCCACATGGACTGTGCGGTAGTCACTCCTACCAATACTGTCATGGACAGAAGCATCTGCGGCAGGCAGATTGATGAGGACGAGGTCAAGTATGTTTTCCCCTCATGTTGGTTCCCCCACCACCTGGGGCAGACCCAGTCTAGCAGCTATGTCCTTTAGGACTCGGCCAGCTCGGTCAGCAGTGGTGCTACCGAGCCACTCTTGGTGATTGACATTGAGGTCCCCCGCCCAGAGTACATTTTGTGCCCTTGAAATCCCCCATCCAGAGTACATTTTGTTCCCTTGCCACCCTGGGTCACGGTCTTCTTTTGTCTGGAATTCATTTATTCCCATGCTTTAATTTTCCAATGTAATGATGAGCACCGGAAGACAAATATGTAACCAAAAAAAGTGACCATGAAAACCGGGTGTGTCGTAAAATCCCTCGCTGCTTCAGGAAGGGCAGGTAACTGCTCCTACCTGGTCTGGCTTACATGTGACTTCTGAAGCAACCTGGTACGCCCACTGAGTTGTGCAAATAACACATTCCATCGCCTTCTCGATACAACTAGGAATGTGCAGTCACACTGGTGTTGACAATATCATCCGCATGCCAAGTAGAACTTCAAAAAATGATTATCTTACATAATATTATATCAGGTGACCATACGTAAATTGACCCCCTCCCTCCACCCAACGTCCATGACCCTAATGGTAAAGGTCAGCATTACAAAAAGCATCCACTGATTCATTTTCTCTCTCTTTCCCAGCTGAAACAGCTCATTCCCGTCCAATGCGCCAGCAGTGCTGTGATATTTAAATGGCAGCTCCCCCTCCCATCACCCCTCCTGCATTTCCTCCTACTGCTTTCAACCCTCTTATCCCTGAATTCATGGTGCTGAGCTGGGCTTTAAATTTGCATCAGCAGCAGGAACCTGGATCCCAAGTTGGTGTTGCTGGTGCAGGGATGGCCAACTTTGAAGGCATTCCTAGCTAGACAAGAAACCGGTGGAAGGATTAAACCCTCGTATGAGATGCATGCCCTCCCCAATGAAAGATACGACCCTCATATAAGACACATCCCCAACCCAAACAGGAGCATAAATGAAATAAAAACAGAAGGTGCTGGAAATACTCAGCAGGTCAGGCAGCATCTGCGGAGAGAGAAGCAGAGTTAATGCTTCAGGATTCTGACCTTTCATCAGAAAGTCCTGATGAAAGGTCACAGACCTGAAACGTTAACTCTGTTTCTCTCTCCACAGATACTGCCTGACCTGCTGAATACTTCTCGCACTTTCTGTTTTTATTTCAGATTTCCAGCTACTGCAGTATTTTGCTTTTGTAGGAGCATTAATGACCACTCTTTGTACACTTGTATACACAGTAACTCGGGCAATGGAAGATGTCACAATAGTGCAGTAGGAGGGGCATTCTTTGAAGTTTGGGCTGGAAGCATATTACTGGAGCACAGCAGACATCTAAGACATGCGATACCTAACCTAGCAGTGCCTGACACCAGTACTGACTTCTTAAAGCACCAGTGGTTCCCTTTGCCAGTATTGACCCCCCTCACTTCTAAAGACCACAACAGTCGTCAGAAATATATATTTTTAAAGGAGATCTTTGCATAAGTGACACTGCAGTTCATACTCGCTGCATTCTGAGTAGGATGACATCACTGCAAGAGACCTGCTTTCTGTAGATAGGCGGAGAAGTTTTCCACAGAAATATTAGCTAATAGATAAAAATAGATTTTTGTTTTCAATTATTATTTTGCCTCTGAGCTGCTGAAAACTTGGCAAAGGACGATATTTGAGTCACCTCTCGCCACAGTTCCTTAATACTCGGGAAATTAGGACATAAGTTTAATGCTGAACTTCAGACGCTGCTTGGAATCATTTAAGCATCGTCTGTCGGACTTGGTGGCAATGTCGGAAAGAATATGGCTCACGATGGCTCAGTGGGAGAATGCACTATCTGGTGTGGAACCAGACAGGCCTGGAAGCTTCCCAGCTTCATTGCCGACTTTGTGTGAAGTTATTTGATCGCACGTGAGGGGGAAAAAAAAGATCCAAGCTTCCCACATCAGCCTCTTATGCATTCCCCAACTTTCGTCGCTGCAGCTTCAGCTCCCTCAGCCCGGAACTCTGGAATTCCCTCCCTGAATCTGCTGCCTCTCTCCTCCTTTAAGACACTCCTTAAAACCGAAAACTTGACTAAGCTTTTGCTCACCTGTTTTAATATCTCCTGTGGCGCAGTCTCGATTATTATCCGATAATGTTCCTGTGAAATGGCTTGGGATGGTTCACTACGTTAAAGGTGCTGTATAAATGGCCACTGTTGTTATCATCATCTTATAATGTGGACACACCAACTGGGGAAAGTTGTCTTGGCTGTGAGCTGCCCTTGAGAGCCAAGTAGTTCTGCTGATGTTCTCGGACTTGGCTCACACCTGAGGAAAGGCTGCTTGGGCTGTGCACCAGAGGGGAGCTGGCAAGCATGGAATGGAAACCCCCAACAATAGGCACCAGCTTCAAATGAGGTGAGGAGAAATCTAAGCGCAATGCATTTTTTTTATTGAAGCGACCAAGGCAGGGGACCTGACCAATTGGAAAATGTTCCTTCCAGAACCAACCCATATTCAGATGTTCATGATCCAGTCATAGTCAAATCAGAAACATGGGAAGGTGCGTGAAAGAAAGACTCGCATACATAGTTTCAGATGTTCCAAAGTGCCTTACAGCCAATGAAGTAGTTTGGAAGTGTAGTCGCTGTTGCAATGTAGGAATCGTGGCGGCCGAGACACACACAGCAAGCTGCCACAAACAGCAATAACATAAACCACCAGACAGTAATTTTTTTTTAGTGATGTTGGTTAAGGATTAAATACTGGCCAGGATACCAGGGAGATCTCCCCTGTTCTTGTTCCAATAGTGCCGGGGGTGCTTTTATATCCACCTGAGAGGGCCTCGTCTGAAAGACAGCTTCGCCAACAATGCAGCGCTCCCACAGTACTGCACTGGAGTGCCAGCCTAGATTTTTGTGCTCGATTCGCTGAAATGGGACTTGAATTTTCTGACTCAGAGGGGCGGGTGCTTCCAACCGAACAGTGGCTGACACCTAACTCCCATCTGCTAGCTACATCTCCTGGTTAAATTGTCTTCCAGCTCTCAAGTAGAAGCCAGCCACCAGGGTGAGATACTGGAAGGCAGGGTGAATGTGGTGACAGGGGTGAGACAACAGAGCCTGGAGGTTAACGTACACGCAACAGCTTGATCTCACCCTCTACTGTGAAAATATCAGTAATTACAATAACAGCACTGGGCAGAGTGGTTCAGCATTTTCAGTCTTATCCGTGTGGTGAACAAATGATTTTTGTGATAACAGTAATCGCAGTTTCAGTATGAATTTAAATGTCAGCCTGCCTCAGTTGCTAAGATAGAAAGAAAGACTTGCATTTATATAGCGCCTATCGTGACCTGAGGACATCCCGATGTGCTTTGCAGCCATTGACGTACTTTTGATGTGCAGTCACTTTTGTAATGCAGGGAACATGCAGCCAATTTGCACATAGGAAGATCCCACAAACAGCAATGTGATAATGACCAGATAATCTATTTTTACTGATATTGGCGGAGGGATAAATGTTGGTCAGAATTCCCCTGCTCTTCTTTGAATGTGTCATTGATCTTTAATGGTCACTTGAAAGGCCAGATGAGGGGGCATTGGGTTAACTTCTCAACGGAAAGACAGTAGATTTCTTATGTGAATCAGAAGCCATGGGTTCAGTCCCTTCTGCAAGGTTTGAGTGCATGATCTAGATGGCTTCTTCATGCAGTGTTAAGGGAGCACTGCATTTTTCCAGGGTTCCGTCTTTTGAAAGATATGTTAAAATGAGAATTCATTTGCCAGTTTAAGTGGATGCAAAGATCCCAGCGTACTGTTCTGAAATAGAGCAAGGAGGTCTCTGGTGTCCTGGCCAACGTTCCTCCCTCAGCTAGCAGGCTCAAAAACAGATTAACTGGTATTTCATCTTATTTGTTGGTTGTGGGACCTTCGTGTGCACAAATTGGTTGGTGAGTTTGCTGACATTATTGCTTTTACTATCTCCCAATGTTCTCAGATCTTCTGTAAAATCCCCAGATCCATGCTGGCATACCGATCCAAAGGCACCTTGCCACCGGCACCAGTTAGCTACTCTGACATACAGGCATACAAATGAGCGTTGATGGGGCTTTGGAGGCATCGCAGATGCACACAAAAATACTTTCCTCAGGGGTCAGTGATATAGAGCAGGTCTGGACGTGGAGTGGGTCGGTGATGTGGAGTGGGTCGGTGATGTGGAGTGGGTCGGTGATGTGGAGTGGGTCGGTGATGTGGAGTGGGTCGGTGATGTGGAGTGGGTCGGTGATGTGGAGTGGGTCGGTGATGTGGAGTGGGTCTGGATGTGGAGTGGGTCTGGATGTGGAGTGGGTCTGAATGTGGAGTGGGTCTGAATGTGGAGTAGGTCAGGAATGTGGAGTGAGTCTGGATGTGGAGCGAGTCTGGATGTGGGTCGGGGATGTGGAGCGGGTCGGGGATGTGGGGGGGTCTGGATGTGGAGTGGGTCGGTGATGTGGAGTAGGTCGGGAATGTGGAGCGAGTCTGGATGTGGAGCGAATCTGGGATGTGGAGCGGGTCTGGATGTGGAGTGGGTCTGGATGTGGAGTGGGTCTGGATGTGGAGCGGGTCTGGATTTGGAGCGGGTCGGTGATGTGGGGCGGGTCGGTGATGTGGAGCGGGTCTGGATGTGGAGCGGGTCTGGATGTGGAGCGGGTCTGGATGTGGGGCGGGTCTGGATGTGGGGCGGGTCTGGGATGTGGAGCGGGTCTGGGATGTGGGGCGGGTCTGGATGTGGAGCGGGTCGGTGATGTGGAGCGGGTCTGGGATGTGGGGCGGGTCTGGGATGTGGAGCGGGTCTGGATGTGGAGCGGGTTGGTGATGTGGAGCGGGTCTGGGATGTGGAGCGGGTCTGGAATGTGGAGCGGGTCTGGGATGTGGAGCGGGTCTGGATGTGGGGCGGGTCGGTGATGTGGGGCGGGTCTGGATGTGGAGCGGGTCTGGATGTGGAGCGGGTCTGGGATGTGGAGCGGGTCTGGGATGTGGAGCGGGTCTGGATGTGGGGCGGGTCTGGATGTGGGGCGGGGCGGGTCGGGATGTGGAGCGGGTCTGGGATGTGGGGCGGGTCTGGATGTGGAGCGGGTCTGGATGTGGGGCGGGTCTGGATGTGGGGCGGGTCGGGATGTGGAGCGGGTCTGGGATGTGGAGCGGGTCTGGATGTGGGGCGGGTCTGGGATGTGGAGCGGGTCTGGGATGTGGGGCGGGTCTGGATGTGGAGCGGGTCGGTGATGTGGAGCGGGTCGGGGATGTGGGGCGGGTCTGGGATGTGGAGCGGGTCTGGGATGTGGGGCGGGTCTGGATGTGGAGCGGGTCTGGATGTGGAGCGGGTCGGTGATGTGGAGCGGGTCGGTGATGTGGAGCGGGTCGGTGATGTGGAGCGGGTCGGTGATGTGGAGCGGGTCTGGGATGTGGAACGGGTCTGGATGTGGAGCGGGTCTGAATGTGGAGCGGGTCTGGGATGTGGAGTGGGTCTGGATTTGGAGCAGTTCGGTGATGTGGAGTGGGTCTGAATTTGGAGCAGTTCGGTGGTGTGGAATGGGTCTGGATGTGGAGTGGGTCTGGATTTGGAGCAGTTTGGTGATGTGGAGTGGGTTGGGGATGTGGAGTGGGTCTGGATTTGGAGCAGTTCAGTGATGTGGAGTGGGTGAAATTTCTCCTTGATAGATGAATAATGTTGAGGGGCATCCATGGAGTTGTGTCTATGGCCAAATTGGTGCAGTCGCCCAAGAGTGGCTTGATTTGTGTTTTAACAGCACTTTTATTGGTGCTGGTTGCTGTGCACCTCCTGTGTGTAGAGATGGTGAATAGCTGTGATAGTTTGGAGGAACATCAGGAAAATAATGAGCACCCACAGCAACGGTAAGTAGAGAATTGTCAAAGAAAAAGAGGACAAGTTCAGAGAAAACACAAATATGGGCTCAACCACAGGCTTATTACTTCAGACTCTTAATCACAAGACTGCATGACAAGTGCTGCGGTCACACTCTGTATTGACAATAAACACTTGTGCTCCTCCCACTCAGTGGACTCCACCTGCAGCTCACTGACTGTAAATTTGGCAAAAAGCCCAGCTTGTCAGGGTGTTGTAATATGATTGAACTTGTTTTTCATGTCACTGCAGACTGGTTGCAACTCTTTGAGCAGGAGCATCTTGGCTGCAGCAGTTGCAGTTTTGTGAATTCGGTGCCCTGCAGACTGAAGGAGAGCCATTGCTGGTGATTGGAACACAACAGAAACAAATTGCATTTAAACTTAACCTAATAAAACATCCTAAGGCACCTCACAGGGGCTTTATCTAACAAAATTTGACACCGAGCCACATAAGCAGATATTAAGACAGGTGACCAAAAGCTTGGTCAAAGAGGTAGGTCTTAAAGGATGAGACAGAGGCAGAGAGGTTTAGGGAGGGAAGTCCAGAGCTTAGAGCCGAGGCAGCTGAAGGCACGGCCACCAATGGTAGAGCGATTAAAATCGGGAATGCGCAAGAGGCCAGAGTTGGAAGAGCAGTGACATCTTGGAGAGGAGGTTATATAGATAGGGATGGCAAAGGCCATGGAGGGATTTGAAAACAAGGATGAGAATTTTAAACCTGAGGCATTGTTGAGCCGGGAGCCTGTGTAGGCCAGCGAGCACAGGGGTGATGAGTGAACGGGATTAGGTGTGATATGAACAGCAGAGGTTTGTATGAACACAAGCTTATGGAGGGTGAAAGATGGGAGTCCGGCCAGGAGAGTAATGGAATAGTCAAGTCTAGAGGTAGCAAAGGCATCGATGAGGGTTTCAGCAACAGATGAGCTGAGGCAGGGACAGAGTCGAGCAATGTTACGGAGATGAAAGTAGGCAATCTTAGTGATCGTGGAAATGTGGTCGGAAGCTCATCTGGAGGTCAAACACAACATCAAGGTTTCGAATGATCGGGCTTAGCTTCAGACAGTTGCCAGGGAAAGGGATGGAGTCGGTACATAGGGAATGGAATTTGTAGCAGGGACTGAAGACAATGGCTTTGGTTTTCCCAATATTTAATTGGAGGAAATTCCTGCTGATCCAGTATTGGATGTCGGACAAGCAGTCTGACAAATCAGCGACAGTGACGGGGCCAAGAGAGGTTGTGGTGAGGTTGAGCTGAATTTCATCAGTGTACATGTGGAAACTATTGGGAGTCCTTCATTCTTAGTCTGACATGAAAGCTTAGATTTTACTGATCAGCATTATTTTAAATCATGGGATTGTGATCATGGAATTCCACCATGTGGAAAATCTAGGCTCGAAAATTCTTTGCTTTTGGTTAGTGTATTCAAATTGCTGAACCCAATTCCTATCGCATGTCAAAAAGCCACATTTTTTCCATTTTATGCGGACAAAAAGCCAAATCACTCCTTCACCTGTCCCCCTACTCCTGAACATTTTCTCCTCCTTTTAGCATCTCACCTTGTTCCACCCCTCTCGATTCTCAAATCTTTGTTCTCTACCCCCCAGCCAAATACCGTAACAATTTTCTCAGCAAAATATCTTCACTGCTTTCCTCCCTCAGCCTCTGCGCTGAGTGAAATCGCGTCCTCGGTAATTTCAACCTCCAGCTCAATTCATCATGCTCTATCTCCTCTAGTTTCACTGCCCTTCTATCCTCCCTTAATCTCTCCCTCCATATAACTCCTCAATCCAGAGTCACCTTGCCATCTTTCATGCCTACGCTTCTCGCATTGTGTCAACCACAGATAAGGCCATCTCTGATCTCTTCTTTGTATTGCTCTTTACCACATTCCCCTTTTCCCCTCCCAAAGCTACTTCCTTCTCTGTCCACTACTGGAAAAATCTCCCTCCCAATTCACTTAGTACTGCGCTTTCAAAATATCAATACTCTAACCTTTGGCCTTTCATTTACCACAACATTTCTGTAACTACTGATCTTTTCAATGCTGTCCATGAAACTCAACTCCTGCTCCCTCGACCCGATCTCCATGAAACTGCTGACCACCCAACTTCCCTTCTAGGCTCCCATGCTCACTGATATTGTTAATGGTTCTCTCTCCTCAGTACCGTCTCTCTCTCCATCAAATCTACCATCACCCCTCTTCTCAAAAACAAAACCCTTGACCTTTCTTTCCTTGCAAACTACTGCCCCATTTCCAACCTCCCTTTCCTCTCCAAAGTCCTTGAACATGTTGTTGCCTCCCAAACCTGTGCCCAGCTTTCCTCGACCTTTATGTTTGAATCCCTCCAGTTTTCCACCCCTGCCACAATACCAAAATGGCTCTTATCAAAGTCACAAAAGGCAGCCTATTGTGACTGTGGCAAAGATAATCTACCCTCCTCACCCTTTCTGACCTATCTGCAGCCTGCAACACAGTTAACCATACCATCCTCCTCCAACACCTCTCCTGCTGTCATCCAGCTTGATGGGACTGCACTTGCCCGATTCCATTCTTGTCCATCCAGTCATAACCAGAGAATCACCTGCAACGGCGTCTCTTCCCACTCATTCTGGTGTCCCCCAAGGATCTATCCTTGGCCTCCCAGTACTGGATGAGCAGAAATTTCCTTGAACTAAATATTGGGAAGACCAAAGATGTCTTTGGTTCCCACCACAATCTCCATATTTGTAACCACCAACTCTATCCCTCTCCCTGAACTAGGCTGTTCACAACCTTGATGTCATATTTGACCCTGAAATGAGCTCTAACCATACATTTGCGGCATCATTAAGACCACCTATTTTCACCTCCGTAACATCGCCCGCCTCAACTCATTTGCTGCTGAAACCCTCATCCATGTCTTTGTTATCTACAGTCTTGACTGTTCCAACACACTCCTGGTTGGCCTCCCTGGTTCTACCCTCATAGACTTGAGGTCATCCAAAACTCTGCTGCACCAACTCACACCAAGTCCCAGCCATAAACCCCTGTGCTCACTGACATTGGCACCCAGTTAAGCATCGCCTTAATTTTAAAATTCCCATCCTTGTTTTCAAATCCCTCCATGGCCTCGCCCCCTCCCTATCTCTGTAATTTCCTCCAGCTCCACAATCCTCTGATATCTGTGCTCCTCTAATTCTGGCCTTTTGAACATCCCTGATTTTAATCGCTCCACCATTGTCGGCCTTATCTTCAGCTGCCTGGGTCCAAAGCTCTGGAATTCCCTCCCTAAACCTCTCTGCTTCTTTCTCCTCCTGTAAGATGTTCCTTAAAAGCCTACTTCTTAGACTAACCTGTCCTAATAATCTCTTTCTGTGGTTTGTTGCTAAAATTGGTTTGATAGTCGCTCCTGTGAAGTGCTTTGGGACATTTTATTATATTAAAACTGCTACATAAATGTAAGTTGTTGTTATTGTTGAAAAAAGGTTGGTAGTCCAACTCCTACTGGTCTCTTGGACTCAAAATCCCAACTCCTGCTCTTATTCTGAGAGCCAGCGATCCGGATACTGCTGCTAACTCAGACCTGAAGCTGTGAACCTCGACTGGTCTTCCTGAAGGTAAACATCAGCATTGCTTAGACACTAACTCCAACAGGTGCAGGATGTCCAGATAACACCCGTTAGCCTTCTGGTTCAAGAACCCAGAGTCTGAGAAAAATCACTTAAAACACTTGGTTGCTCTTCTTCTGCTTTTTACAAAACGTCACCCCCAACTCCCATGAAAATGGTTGTTGATAACCAAACATATGGACAATTGCGTCTTGGGAAATGATCGTGTGTACGATTGCACTTGTGGGTGGTCAGGTGCACGGATAATTGGGAATGCAGACAAACAATCGTGTGGCAAATCCAGTGTGCAAAACGAGTGTGCAGATACTTGAGCGTGCAAATGATTGAGTGTAAAACGAGCATGTGGCAAATCCAGAGTGCATGTATGGGGAATGCCAATAATTGGAGTTGCAATGTCTTGTTTCAATTGGGGGATGAAACTGGGTTTGTATTTGTTAATCATTTCTGCTTAGTATTTATATTTGTTCAGTCTGCTTTACGTCAGAGAAACAGGTACCTGCTTGACACATGTAGTTGCCTAACAGCGGAACAGAGGGGGAGCAGTCACTCAACTTTTTACATGAGCCTACTTCAAAACCATTTTCTTTGTGGCATGAGGAAGCAAGGCTTCTGTTCTGAGCTCATATCAATCAGAGTACGTGAGTCCTTGCCATTTACTCTGGGCTGCTCTGATTTGAACCAGCTGTAAGGCTCTCCAGTATGCTTTTAACTGCAGCAATACCAGGCCTGACAGCTGTTGCGCAGGCCGTCTTGGCTGGGACGTGGCCTCACATTGATGCTTGCAGCAGAGTCTGAAGAAAATTGACATGACGTACTGCAGGAGCTCATCTGTTCTATTAGCACTCCAGAGGTACATAGAAACGACAATACAGAAACAGGCCATTTGGCCCAACCAGTCCATGTTAGTCTTAACCTCCTAACGAGTATACCTAATCTAATGAGCTCTACCCTGTTCCCACATTCTGTGATCCCACTTTACTTCAACCACCTATTTAACCTGTTCTTAACTTCAAAAGGACATAAACAGGTTTGTGGAAAAGGGGGACAAGTGGCAGATGAGATTTAACGCAGAGAAGTGTGAAGTGATTCATTTTGGTAGGAAGAACACGGAGAGACAATATACAATAAAGGGTACAATTCTAAAGGGGGTGCAGGAGCAGAGGGACCTGCGTATATATGTGCATAAATCATTGAAGGTGGCAGGACAGGTTGAGAGCGCGGTTAATAAATGCAGCATCCTAAGCTTTATTAACAGGGGCTTAGAGTACAAAAGCAAGGAAGTTATGTTAAACTTGTATAAAACACTGGTTCAGCCTCAACTGGAACATTGTGTTCGGTTCTGAGCGCCACACTTTAGGAAAGATGTGAAGGCATTAAAGAGAGTGCAGAAAAGATTCACCAGAATGGTTCCAGGGATGAGGAGCTTTAGTTACAGGGATAGATTGGAGAAGTTGGGACTGTTTTCCTTGGGGAAGGGAAGGCTGAGAGATTTGATAGAGGTATTCAAAATCATGAGTTGTCTGGACAGAGTAGATAGAGAGAAACTGTTCCCGCTGGTAGAAGGATGGAGATCAAGAGGGCACAGATTCAGGGTAATTGGTATAAGAAGCAATGGAGACATGAGGAAAAACGATGTCTCTCAGCGAGTAGTTAGGATCTGGAATGCACTGCCTGAGAGTGTGGTGGAGGCAGGTTCAATCGAAGTATTCAAGAGGGTAATTGGATTATTATCTGAAAAGGAAGAATGTGCAGGGCTATGGGGCGAAGACTGGGGAATGGCACTCGATGAATTGCTTCTTCTCCTTCACAGACACGAGGGGCTGAAAGGCCTCCTTCTGTGCTGTAACAATTCTGTGATTCTGTAAAGAAAGGCTTGAATTTATATATCACCTTTGGCAACCCCAGGATATCACTAAGCCCTTTCCAGCCGATGAAGTACTTTCAAAGTACAGTCACTGTTGTAATGTAGAAAATGCGGCAGTCAATGGGCACACACTGAGCTGCCACAAACAACAATGAAATAGATGACTAGATAATCTGTTTAAGGTGTTGCTGGAGGGATAAATATTGGTCAGGACGGAGGAAGAATTCTCACTTCAAAATCTTGAGTAAAAAATCCAGGCTGACACTCCAGTGCAGTACTGAGGGAACACTTCACTGACGGAGGTGCTGTCTTTCAGATGAGATGTTAAACTGAGGCCCCCCCCGCCCTCCGTCCTCTCAGGTGGATGTTAAAGATTCCATGGTGTTATTCGAAGAGGAGCACAAATCTCCTGGGCAATATTTAACTCTCAAGCAACATTCCTCCAATTCTGGCCTCTTGCACGTCCCTAAGATCCTTCCCCCTACCATTGGTGGCCACAGACATGCCAACTCCACTGTCTCATAAATCTTGAGACATGCTCTTAAAAGTCGAGATTTGGTATAAAAGTCATGAGTGTCTATTTTTTTCAAACATAATCCAATATAGATTTAATTTTAACAGGTCAGAGCTCTTTACAAGAATTATATTACTGCATCTGAAAATGCTTTACAAAAGACTTCTAAAAATCCCTACCTGTTATCTGGGTGTGATTGTGATTATCCAATTTCCCCTGCACTTTCCCCATCATCTTTTTGAAGTATGTAAGTTATGCAGGAACTAGCTCTTCTCTGCTCAGACACTGTCGAGTGAATGCTTTTTATACATTGAGACACCTTGGAGAAAGAGCAATGCCTACAGTGCAAACCAGAACTGAGGCTGCACAGAGTAGGAGCCCAGATGCAATACACAAAGAGGTAGAACTTAGGTTTTGGTGAATTTGGATATTTAAAGCCTGAAATGTCAGAGGGAGGAGAGAATGGGGGGAGGGGGAGAGGAGCCCTCAGTTTGATGGTCAGTGAATGTTATTGTTCTGTGCTGCTTATAGTGCGATACTGAAGTCAAAACTAGCACCCAACACTCTGACAGCTGAACAGAGGTAGGTGAGGACCCAACTCTCAGAGTGAGAGTTAGCGGCCGTGTGCTGACCCGTCTCTCAGAGCGAGCCTGAATCTGCCTGGCAGCACACGAGGGCACAATGAGAAATAGGACAAGATGGAAATGCAGACCCCAGGCTTGACAAAGCCACGCACTTCACCAGGCCCCATTTCCAATTTTCTCTGCAGACGGCCTTCTGGAGTTTAGGCCTAGGTGTGGGCGCGACAGATCAGGGCTGCCTGTGCAGAAGGACTTTTAAAAAAAAAAAAAAATCCTGGGTTTTTTGGCACCCTGTCAGAGATCGCGAGAGAGCGTGAAATTGACTGAGAAACTTCGTCTCACGTGATCAATTTGTGAGAGTCGGCGTGCCTGCTGCTGTGCCTTCAGCTACCTAGGCCCTAAGCTTTGAAATTTCCTCCCTAAACCTCTCCAACTCCTTTAAGATGCTCCTTAAAACCTAGCAGTTTCACCAAGCTTTTGGTCACGTGCCTGAGCATCTCCTTATGTGGTTCAGTGCCTGATGACTCTCCTACGAAGCGCCTCGGGACGTTCTCCTGCATTAGACGCGCTATATAAATGCAAGCTGATGTTGTTGTGATTCTAAAAACAGTTCAAGTTCACCTCCCTCCCACTCTCTCCCTCACTGGAAAGGCTGCAGCTTCTCTTTGCAGCTGTTTAGATTACCTCCTGTCCTTTTAATGGGCTTGTGTTAAGGCAGCGATTAAAGTGTGCTCTCCGGGTGACTGCGTTTATCATCGCTCGGTGACTCCTCCTGGGGTCGGCAAGTAGGAAAAACAATTAACAGCCTCTGAGCGAGGGGCTCGGGGGATCTGGTCACTGACATCACAGCCACACAAGACCTGCTTGACTGAGCTGGTGATCTGTCACATCGATAACTCAAAGAGCAGGTGCCACGCCAGGACGGGAGCTCAAGGAATCTGAGTCAAGCCATTCAGTGAGTCCTCTCTTAACTCCATTCACGCTGCACAGCATTAAGCAGGAGAGTTTGCAGGTTTGGTTGCAGGGTGTGTTAAACAAAAGTTCAGTTCAGAGCGAAGCAAAGCTGAGACATGATACAGAGCAGAGAACTGCAGATCGAGTGACTGACTGCTTTGTTTTGGAAATCATTTGTGAAATTAGATCCTGTCAGGTTACTCTAATTGAATTCACGTTATTCCCCTCCTCTCCGGAGGCTTCTACCTCTTTGCTGGTGTCGGGTTCCGTTCATCCAGTACCTGCTGCCATTCCGTGTACGGGGAATATTGGCACGTTACTTGACTGTGGCATGACATCAAAACCAGGCCTGAGGTTGTGTCTTTGCCCAAACTTATATCCATGAGGACGTTCCGACTGGAGTCACTGACAATGCTCAGATGGAGGAACTGACTGATTTGTCCCCTCACCCCAGTCTGGGGAAACTGAGGCCAATTGCTGAGAACTACACCGATTGGGTAGCTCAGAGAGCGGACAGCCCCTACAAGGTTTTGGCTACACGGGTAAATATTAGTCAATGCTTATTCAAGAACGTGACTGTTGCCCTGGTGAAGGTGGACGGGGTATAATTTCACCAGGGAGATAGACGATGACTTGGGGGAAAGGAATCTGTTATATTTGCTCGGAAAGTGGCACTTTCACGGGCACGCAGATGTATCCCACAGAATTTGTGTTGCCTGTGAAACAAAGGGCATGGTGGGCATTGAGTGCAGAAATTTATTTATTGCATGAGGTCAGAACAGCTCACAGCACCTAATGATGGGACAAACATTATGTTGGTTTAAAAAAAAATCAAAACACTCTCATGAAAATTATGCTCCATAGTAGCTAGAACTGCATTGGCTATCAGGTTTTAGTTGTGTGGGTTTTTACATACACAGACATGGGGATGGTGAATGGAAGTTTTGGAATAGATTATGCTGAGCGAAGAAAGAACTTGCATTTATATAGCAGCTTCAGGATGTCCCAAAGTGCTTTACAGCCAATAAAGTACTTTTGATGCATTGACACTGTTGGTAGGAAACACAGCAGGCAATTTGTGCACAGCAAGCTCCCACAAACAGCAGATAATCTGCTTTTTAGTGAATGTTGGTTGAGGGATAAATATTGACCAGGCCACCAAGGAGAACTCTGTTGCCGTCAGATCTTTTACATCCTCCTGAGCTGGTGGGTGGGGCATTGGCTTAGCATCTCACCAAAATCTCATGGTACCTCCAACACTGCAGCATCCTTGTTACACTTTTGGGGTGTCAGCTGAGATTTTGAGCTGAAGTCTCTAGAGTGGGATTTGAATCCACACTCTCGGAGCTGAGAGTGCTACGCAGTCAAGGGTGACCCGTCCTGCCTGGTATCGTCTTCGTCCTTGCGGATTGTCCGTCTCTGAGCTTACACAGTGACTTGCATCAGACTGTTTCATAGGAACGTAGAATAGTACAGCATAGAGGGAGGCCATTCAGCCCATCAGGTCTACACTGGTTCTTTTGAAATGCAATCTAGCTAGTCCCGCTCCCCTGCTCTTTACCCATATCCCTGCCATTGTGTAAAAAACGTTTTTCCTCATATCGCCTCTAGTTCTTTTGCCAATCACCTTGAATCTGGTTATCGACCCTTCAGCCATTGGAAACAGTTTCTCTTTATTTAATTGATCTAAACCCTTCATGATTTTAAACAACTCTATCAAATCTCTTTTACCTTTCTCTTCTCTGAAGAGAACAACCCCCATTTTCCAGTCTATCCATGTAATTCCAATCTCTCATCCCTGGAATCATTCTAGTAAATCTCTTCCAAAACCCTCGCGCCCTTCCTAAAGTGGTTATAGATCCATCAGCGTTATGCCCAAGAAGTGTTCCTCTTGGATCAGAGATCCCAAAGACTTTGATTAAAGAGAGCCAATGACCAAACCCTTCATCCATGGCCCCATTGAAATATTCCATCAGCATTTCAGTAAGAACAAGGACAGAATGACTGAAAGTAACAATATTGTACATGAGAATGGTCTTACTTTGTGCACGACTATATTTGAAGTGCTTGCATAGATAGTGAGCATTGTAGGAAACTGCAAATTGTGAGACTCACAAGTGAGTCTCAAATGCTGGCAGCGCAGACGAGAGAGGTGGTTGCAGATTAACAAATTTAAACTGCGAATTAAAAGCTGGAGAGTAGAAGAAATTGGGGAATTGGATCATGGATTGTGTACCATAAGAGTAAATGAGAAAGTGATTGGCCCCTAGGAATTTTGAACTTGAATCCAAAGCCTCATCAATGCTGATTTTTACATCCTTTGACAAGTAGAGGAGCGTGTTTGTGCATCATGTGCAGTTTTGCACCTAGTCCGATTACTGGTATGTTCTTGGAAATCAGAATGTAACTTCCACTGAGCCATACACGATGTAAAATGCACCAGTGCCCAGTTACTGAGTGGAGGACAGGTTGAAACAATGGGCATCAGCACATTATAGATTAGCGAGTGGAAAAGTCAGTCAGCTTTCTCCAATCCTATCCTGTAACTACTGCTCTTGTGTTTGTGGCTCTTGGTTGAGAGTGGCATTGGGGACAGCCCTAATGGGTCCAGAAAACTGAAAATTCCCTGGTACATCCCTGTGTCCCTGTAGATCAGTTGATAGCACTCTCTCTAAGTCACAATGTTCCAGGTTCGAGCCCTGCTCCAGGACTTGAGCGCAAAAATCAAGGCTGACACTCCAGTGCAGAACTGAGGGAGTGCTGCACTGGCAAAGGTGCCATCTTTTGGATGAGACATTAAACCGAGGTCCTGTCTGCTCTCTCAGGTGGATATAAAAGATCCAGTGGCACTATTTTGAAGAAGAGCAGAGAAGTTATCCCCGGTGTCCTGGCCAATATTTATCCCACAATCAACATCATAAAAACAGATTATCTGGCCACTATCACATTGCTGTTTGTGGGAACTTGCTGTGTGCATTTTGGTTGGCATGTTTCCTACGTTACAACAGTAACTACACTTCAAAAGTACTTCATTGGCTTTACAGCGCTTTGAGATGTCTAGTGATCATGAAAGGTGCGATATAAATGCAAGTCTTTCTTTCAAATTGATGGAAATGTGGACGAACTGAGGCTCCATGATATGCACCTGTATCCCTGGAGTTCTCTGATATATACCTGTGTCCCTGAGATTCGCTGTTATGTACCTGGAATTCCCTGGTATATATCTGTGTTCATGAGTTTTCCTGGTATGTCTTGAGACCCTGGCGTTCCCTAGTATGTACCTAATACCTTGGGGTTCCAGGTAGGTATCTTTGTGTCCCTGGGGCTCCCTGGTGTGTACCTACACCCCTGGGGGCTACCTGGTATGTACCTGAGACCCTGGGATTCCCTGCTATGGACCTGTGTGGCCCCACAAAGACACAAGCTGGGAGGCCTCTGATTGTCAGCCCTGATTTTATGCTCTATGGTGGTTCACTTTTCAGTTGACTTGGGTCCAGATGGCACTGGGAGTTAAAAAAAAAACAGACTATAGTTAGTGAGGGTCAGAAGTGTCACTGTCAAAAATAAACTCGCTGATTGAATTCCAACTGATAATATTTAATGAGTATCACAATCCCCCCCAAAAATGAGAAGATCATTATTCAAAATAAACACTTGTGATAACACTGCCCTTGATCATTTCGATGTGGGCTATTCATGTCTGAAAACCTCCAAAAGAGGAAGCAATAGTGGAATTTATAGCTCGAAAGAGAACAATGGTATTAACCCTGCTGGTTAATAAGCATTCATTTTGTTTGAGCCTCATTAGACAAGAGATATAGGGATATAAAACTAGGGTTATAATACCAGGAGCGTTATCATACAAAATTTAACACTAGGCCAAAGAAGGAGATATGAAGACAGATGACTAAAAGTTTGGTTAAAGACTTAAGTTTTAAGGAATGTTTTAAAGGAGGGTAGAGAGGCGGAGGGGTTTAGGGAGGGAATTCCAGAGTTTAGGACTCAGGGTAGGGAAAGGCATTGCTGCCAATGGTGGGTTAAAGGGAATGATGGATTTGCAGCAGGCTAGAATTGGAGGAGCACATAAGTCTTGGAGGGTTGTAGGAGGTTACAGAGATACTGAGGGAAGGGCACAAGGCCATTGGAGGGAATTGAACACGAGGATGAGATTGAAGGTGCAAAAACGACAACCAGGGTCATGTTCCCCCGAAGAAGCACGTGGCCCACAGGTGAGACAAAAGGCAGGTGCGAATGGGAAGACGGGCACCCTGATTAAAGTTTCAATTATGAGCTGCTGACATGATGCAGGGTGACTTTAAGAGCCGTTGTTGCCACACAATGCATGGAGCTGCTTTTGCTTTGTCCCCAGCATGTCTGCTTTCAGATCTTTTCAAAACCATTGTTCTGTTGGCTGTTATCTTTCCATGTGCTGATTGCCCAGTACCTCTGAATGCCTTGGTAGCTCCGTGTTAACCTCACACCTGCAATCCTTCTGCTAATAATTCATTGACTTGTCACTTAAGTCTCACAAAGAGCTGATTAAAATAGCATGATTTATAAATAGCCTCAGCTGTTGTGGCACTGATATCATTTTGCAGCGTTACACAGGGTGGGGGCTTACCTCCGTGACTTCCTCCCACACACTGGAGCAACATCGCATTTAGACAGGCAATGCTGTTTGAGTGGGAGGAAGTCACTCATACCCCCAAATCGTAATGTCTTATTCAGTAATGTCTGTTAGACTCTTGTCTTGCAGCCCATTGAAGTGAAGGAAGATTCTGTAATCTGACTTTTTCTTTATATTTATGTTGCCATTAGATTGCCGTTACCAGCTTAAGCCTGATTAGAAATAGGATTCAGAAGGTACTAGATGTGCATAGCAGGTCAGTCAGTTTGTAAAAGGTGAGAGTGAGAAGGTCTTCTGTTCAAACCCTACTCCAGAGACTTGCGGCAGGATTTTCTGAGAACGATGGGGGCGGGAGCTAAGGCGGGTGGGTGCGTAATTTCACGTCGACGGCCAGCGTGGTGTTTTGCCGGCACTGTCCTGCTCCTGAGCCATTTTTGGGAAGACCGGGTCGGGGGGGGGGGCAGTGGAACGACTAGCCACCCACTAGTGGCAGGGAGCCAATTGATGTAGTTCAAGGGCCAGTGAAGGCCCTCCTCCCATGTCGACTAGAATTTTCCAGTTAGCAGGCAGGTCCCATACAGCGGCTGCAACATGGACAGTTAAACAAAGGGGCCTCTCAGTGTATTTCCTCACGCTAGGGACCCCCACCCCCATCATGGCCATCGGGCCATCGCTGTGGCCACTGTCCATCCAGTGGAGGGGTTGCCCTCCACAATCACGGCCAGGCAGCAGTGGGCCTTTTTTAAATTAAATCTTTTTACCTTCTCTTCAGAGGATGTGTCCATTGTGAGGCAGCACCCCCCTCTCGATCTCTCTCTCTCTCTCTCTTCCCCCCCCTCCCTGCAGACTTTGGCAGCTCCCAGTTCAGATGGTGAGGCTGCCAGACAGTCATTGCTGGAGGGCCCCCTATTGGCCCTCCAACCTCGGGAGCCCGCCTGCCATCTTTAGTCGGATGGCGAGTGGGCCCCCCGTCACTAATTGGCTAATCCAGCCAAATTCGATGTCAGGCTACTGCTCCCAATACAGTTCTGGGTCTGGACCCGCACTTGATCCAAAACGGAAAATCCTGCCCTCGAGCGCAACATGTGGGCTGACCCTCCAGTACAGTACCGAAGGAGTGCTGCACTGTCAGAAGTGCCGCGTTTTGAATGAGGTATTAAACCGAGGCCTTGTCTGCCCTCTCGGGGGACCTAAAAGATCCAACAGCACTATTTTGAAGAAGAGCTGCATGCTAACATTCTGTGTTCCTTGTACAAGTACATCCATGTCCTTCTGAACATTAGCACTTACAAGTTCCACGCCTTTTAAAAATATTTCTGCTCTTCTATTCTTACGACTTAAGTGAATAACCTCGCACGTCCACATATTATACTCCATCTGCCACCTTGGTGCACTCACTTAACCTGTCTGTATCTCTTTGTCACCTCTTTGTGTCCTCCTCACAGTTTACATTTACTGTGTGCAAATTGGCTGCCTTGTTGCCTTCATTACAACCGAGACTACACTTTAAAAGCTGTTGGCTGTGAAGCGTTTTGGGACATCCTGAGGTCATGAAATGCGCTAGGTCAATGCAAGTAGGTGGTCAGTGATAAAGAAGTTCTGGGATTGGAAACTCAGCAATAGGTCAAGTAGGATGCTAAGGCTGTCTGGGAAGAGGCAGTGGATATTGTGCCGGGGGTTCAATATAATGCGGTCACTCTTCCCAAAGTTTAGATAGAGGAGGATGTGATTCATCCAATGTTGGACAAGCAGTTCAGCAGCACGCAGCTAGTGAAAGGATGTTCAAAGGTGGTGGAGAGGTAGAGCTGGCTGTCATTTGGAAGCTGCAGATGATGCCACCAAGGGACAGTATGTAGGTGTAGCAGGAGGGGACCGGGGGGGTTCCGGCGGGGGGGAACGCCACAATGGCGGGCATTGGAAGAGAACACTTAGTAGATTGTTTATACTCAGGAAAGGCGGAACAGGCCAGGGCTCTTTTCTCTCGAAAAGAGAAGACTAAGGAGTGACTTAATAGAGGTATTTAAAATTATGAAGGGGTTTGATCGGGTAGGCAGAGAGAAAATATTTCCATTTATGGCGGAGTCCAAAACTAGGGATCATAAATATAAGATAGTCACTAACAAATCGAATAGGGAATTCAGAAGCAACTTCTTTACCCAGAGGGTGGTTAGAATGTGGAACTGGCCACCACATGGAGTGATTGAGGCAAATAGCATTTAAGGGAAAGCTTAATAAACACATCAGGGAGAAAGGAATAGAAGGATATGTTGTTAGGTTTAGATGCAGAGGTGGGAGGAGGCTCGTGTGGAGCATAAATATCCCATCAGAGACCAGTTGGGCCGAGTGGCTTGTTTCTGTGCTGTAATTTCTATGGATTGGTAACAGCGGAGCCAAATGTTATCAGTTTTGCTGCATTGGACAATGTGGAGCACTTTGAAGATCTCCTCAATCGTGACTCAGTACTTGATGTGAGTGCCCTCGACCATATTCCACAGCATGTTACCCGCCATGACCTCAGCACAACCCCAGCCTGGCGAGATCGAAAAGGCCATCCGACAGCTAAAAAAATAAGGCTGCCGGCGTAGATGTTATTCCCACTGAAATTCTAATGTATGGCGGAGAGACACTCTTGACACAAATACGTGGTCTCATTCCCCTCATCTGGAAGGAGGAGAGCATGCCAGGGGATCTCCGAGACGCCGTAATTGTGACCATCTTCAAAACAAAAAGGTGCCAAGACCGACTGCGGTAACTAAGAGGGGTATCCCTGCTGTCCGCCACAGGGAAGGTCATCACAAGAGTCCTTATCAACCGTCTCCTCCTCGTGGCTGAAGAGCTCCGACTGGAATCACAATGTGGATTCGGTCCATCAAGAGGCACAGTGGACATGATCTTCACTGCAAAGCAACTCCAAGAAAAATGCAAGGAGCAGCAGCAACCTTTATACATGGCCTTCTCAGGGTCGAAGGCCTTTGACCCTATCAACCGGGAGGGATCATGGAACATCCTCCTCAAATTTGGCTGCCCGAAGAAATTTGTCACCAACCTCCGCCTGAAGCACGACGACATGCAAGCTGTAATCCTTGCCAACGGATCTGCCACTGACCCAATCCAAGTGCAAATTGGAGTCAAGCAAGGCTGTGTCATCGCACTGACGCTCTTTTCCATCTTCACAACACTCCATCTCATCCCCATGAAGCTCCCTGCGGGAATAGATCTACTCTACAGGGCGATCAGGAAACTATTTAACCCACATCGTCTCCAGTCCAGAACCAAGGCCACTCCAATCTCTGTCATCGAACTGCTGTACGCTGACAACACTTGCGTATGCGCACAGTCAGAGGCACAGCTTCAAACCCTCGTCGATGCACTCACAGAGGCGTATGAAAGAATGGGCCTTCAGATAAACATCCGCAAGACAAAGGTCCCCTACCAGCTTGCTCCCACAGCACAACATTGTCCCCCGACTATCGAGATCCATGTCGAATCACTGGACAATGTGGATCACTTCTCATACCTTGGGAGCTTCCTCTCAGCAAGGGCAGACATCGACGATGGAACTCAGCATCGCCTCCAGTGTGCCAGCACAGCCTTCGGGTGTCTGAGGAAAAAAGTGTTTGATGAGAAAGACCTCAAACCCGGCACCAAGCTCATAGTCTACAGGGCTGCAGTGTTACCTGACCTCCTGAATGCATTGGAAACATGGACACTGTATGGCTGACATCTCAAAGCCCTGGAGAGATATCACCAGCAGTGCCTCCGCAAGATCCTTCAAATTCAGTGGCAGGACAGGCACTCCAATATCAGTGTCTTCTGTCAGGCCAACACCCCAGTATCGAGACACTGGTCATAGCTAGTCAGTTATGTTGGATGGGCCACGCCATACGGATGCCTGACACAAGACTCCCAAAACGAACTTTCTACTCTGAGCTCCATCACGGCAAGAGGCTACCAGGAGGGCAGAGGAAATGCTGTAAGGCTGGCCTTAAAGCCTCCCTGAAAAAATGTGACATCTCCACTGATTTGTGGGAATCTCTTGCCCGAGACTGCCTAAAATGGAGAAGAAGTATCCGTGACGGTGCCAGCCAGTTCGAACAACGTTGACATGCCCGGGCAGTGACGAAGTGCAAACAGCGGAAGAAGTGTTCGGGAATTCGAGCATCCCATTCACTCGTCTCATCAAACACCACCTGCCCCACTTGTGGCAGAGTTTGCAGATCCAGAATTGGACTATTCCGTCACCTAAGGACCCACAACCCTGGAGTGGAAGAAAGTCATCCTTGTTCCTGAGGGACTGCCTAAGAAGAAGATAAAAAGAAGACTGGACAATGGAGTAGAAGCATTGGAGGAGGACAGTGTGGTTGACTGTACCAACTGCTGGAGAGAGGTCAAGGAGGAAGAGGAGGGATAATACAACATGGTCAGTCACAGAGAATGCCATTTGTGACTTTAGTTAGGGCCATTTTGGTGCTATGGGGGAAGGGGAACTTGATTAGAGGGTTGTGAACAATAGATAGGGCAGCAATGTGGAAGGATGGAGGGGGTGGGTGGGATTTTTGAGGAATGATGAACAGTGCCAGTATTCACCTTGTATTTTAATATGTTCATCTCCTGTATGCAAGGCACAATATAACTTAAATTAGATTTGATGTAGGTGGAACAGACAGGATCAAGCTAGGCCATGGTACCTCTTTCTGTTGAATAGCTTGCCGACTGTCATTGTCTGCAATTAAATATGGCTTCTTGCCCAGAACCTGTCAACTATGGAATTCGTTTCCTCTAGCCTTCCCTTCCCCTGTACCTTCTTCAGGGATTTCAATCCAACCTCGGTATCACCACAACTTCTTGATTTATGCCATCTTTCCAGCCGCTAGTTTCGGTTGGATTGTGGCCTTGGATCAACTTTCACAGTGGGGGGAATTTTAGGGGCCCTGCTAGAGGGGCTTTGGTGGCGTGCAGGGTGATTTAATGAGGCGCGAGCCGTTTTCTCAGCTTTCCAATGGCTTTTTTTTTATCGCAGTTAAGTCAGTGGCGTGTTTGTGGTGGTCCAGGACTCCCCCACCACACGGTGGTGGATTGCAGCTTTGCGTGAATTTCCATACCATGAATACTCATTACTCTACACTTAGTTCCAATTAAGTCCTACCTGCCAGATTACGTTAGCAGTGAACGGTATTCCCATTCCGCCCGGTTCACGTTCATTTAAGCGTGACGTACGGCAGTCGGCTTTGTGCAATTGTGCCTGAGGTCAGCAGTTTCATGTCTTGAACACATCAGCACAAGGAAGGCCGACATTGTTTGATTCCAGGCTTAGCACGTGCAAGGGTGAATTTTGTCGGGGGATGGCGTGAGTGGGGGGGGCATGGAGGAGCAGACGAGGGAGGAGGACTGCGTTCAGGGTGTTTAGTGGGTGTTATTGATGCTGTGGGCGGTTGCAGGGGATGGTGGGTCGATGTGTGCATGATGGTGAACAGATGGCCATGAGGGAGGGATGAGTGCTGTCAACATCGGGGTCCTGTGAGGCGAACTCAGGGTACTGGCTGACAGAGGGAACAGTCACAAAAAAAATATGAGAGGGAGGTGGTGCAAACTCAAAATGAAGGTAAACCAGGTCTAAATGATATTAAGCTTATTCTGTGGCTGCAATCAGCATATGCTTCCAAAGACTGCTGATCCTTGTGGCTTGCAACACAGAATGGTTTATTGACTTGTGTCTCATGATGCTTCACAGAGTGACAGCAGGTTCCCCCAATGAAAGTCCGTCCCTGCCGCATGATCGCGTGTGTCTCCCATGGCTCTCGCCGCACCATTAATTTGCATGTAAAATTGCCTGTGAAACGGGAAAAAGGGTGGAAGCAGATGTTCCGCCAACTTCCGGTTCCACCGTTGGAAATGCCACGGGGCTCATAAAATCTCAGCCTGCATCTCTCAATTTGAGACGGCCACCCCACCCCCTCCCCCCCCACCCCCCCCCCCCCCCCCCGCCTCTCTGAAGTGGTAGGATGAAGGCTGTGGGTATTGTCCAGCAATTAGGCCAGAAACAAATAGCTGTAAACACTCAACAACATCAAAGAGTATTTTGCAAAATTGAGGGAGTTGCAAAACTGTAAGTTACAAGGAAGTGATCTGCGGTTTGGAGGTGAACAAGCCCTTCGCAGTTTCTGCATCAGACCAGGCCAAGTGATGGGAAAGATTGCCCAACACTTCATTTCATGTATTTCAAGAATATGGAAGGAAACTGCTCACAGTTGACAGATAGAATCAAACAGAATGAGCCCAATCAATTTGTACAAACATGCCAAATAATTGGAACATTCAGAGGAGTGTCTGGAGCAGAGACAGAAACTATCTGTATCTTTCATTAATAATTCAAAAACCCCGAAACCTGCCCTAACTGAATTTGGAAATATATATTTGCTATGCTAACTACGTCCAATTTAAATGTATAAATATATTTAATTAATCCAGAGACTTCAGCATAACATCGACACTTACAATGCCGGTACTAGGGAGTGCTACACATTCAGACGTACTGTCTTTTGATTAGAAGTTAAAGTGAGGCCCCATCTGCCCTCTTGGGTGGATGTTCAAGGTGCCATATTTTGAAGAAGAGCTGGGGATTTCTCCCTGGTGTCCTGGCCAATATTTATCAACCAACACACTAAAATAGATTATCTGGTTATTATCACATGGCTGTTTGTGGGAGCTTGCTGTGTGCAAATTGGCTGCTGCATTTCCTACATGACAACAGTGACTATCTCTCAAAAGTGCTTCATTGACTGAAAAATGCTTTGGGATGTCCTGAGGTTGTGAAAGGCAAGTTGTTTGTTTGTGGAATTTTGCTGTTGGCAAGTTGACTGCCATGTTTTACAAAACACCAGTGATTACCTTCAAAAGTAATTTTCTGACCATGAAGTACTTTGGGACATGCTGAAGAAACGTAAAGTGATTTAGATTTTTTTAGATTTAGAGATACAGCACTGAAACAGGCCCTTCGGCCCACCGAGTCTGTGCCGACCATGAACCACCCAGTTATACTAATCCTACACTAATCCCATATTCCTACCACATCCTCACCTGTCCTTATATTCCCCTACCACCTACCTATACTAGGGGCAATTTATAATGGCCAATTTACCTATCAACCTGCAAGTCTTTTGGCTATGGGAGGAAACCGGAGCACCCGGAGGAAACCCACGCAGACACAGGGAGAACTTGCAAACTCCACACAGGCAGTACCCAGAATTGAACCCGGGTCGCTGGAGCTGTGAGGCTGCGGTGCTAACCACTGCGCCACTGTGCTGCACTGTGTCTATAAATGCAAGTTTTTTTTGCTTCTAGAATATAAATATTACATATTATTTAATAATAATTATATGATGAGGCTTCCATTACCCACCGTACCAAAGACTCTCGTCCCCTCTCCCATGGATAATAGAAGTAGGTCGATAACGAGAGCCAGAATTTCATCCTTATATGTTCTTCTGTTTCATGCTACCCCAGTTGTATGTCAGATTCTACAAAACTGGTATCCATGAGCCAACTGTGGTCTTTATGCTGTCACGACCAGGTGAGAAGGGGTCTAGGGGTTCCCTCTCAGCCTTTGCCTGGTTTAACCATAACAGGGTTTTAAAACACCATGTTTTTAGCTCCCCTCAGTGAATCCTTGTTCACTGCTCCAATTGTAAGGCAAAGAAATCAGACAGGTTTCCTTAGATTTAAACAAGAAAGGTGGAAGTTTATTCATCTTAAACTCTAATCCGGTTAACCATTACGAATATGTGACGGGACCCACTAGCATGCATACGCGATAAACACACACAGATAGAGACAGAGAAAGTAGAAAAGAATAAAGGGGAAAAGTTTGAGGCAATATCGGGATTATAATTACTGTCCTTTGAGTTCACTGTGGAGTCTTTGGTTGGCGGTAGGTCTTGCTGTTCATTGGGGCCCAGTTCACGCTTCAACATGTTTCAGTGTCAGAGTCTTTTCTCTCTTGAGGTTTACGTGTCATCCATGGGTCCAGTGGCTTGGGAGAAAGTGAGAGAGAGACCACCAGGAGAGAGGCTTCCTTGTTCCAGCTTCAGTTGCAAACTCCCTTCTGTTCCTTTCTGCGTGGCACAGTTCAACTCCAAGTTGGTCAGCATGTCAGTCATGTGACTAACTGGCATAACCACTCCTGCATTTGTGGATTGTATCATCTTAGCAGTCCTTGGAATGTGCTTCCTTACACCTTGACTGTCTGGTGATCAAAATCCATTCGGGTCAATTGGACCAGGGAGTAGACTTTTGTCTCCACAAGCGCCGTCTCTTAGTATGCAAATGTCTTCCAGTCCAAGGCCTGGTGATCTCTTTACAAGTCATTTCTTCACTCCAGCACCAGTTTAAAATCAATGTTCATATGACGAAGTTAATATGCCTCATTCTCGGCAGGTGGGGGTCTGCATGACAACGGCAATAAATCCGGTTTCCTGATCCCAAATGGCTGACTCCTAAGCCTAGTTTTTCACAGGAAACCTCTTTAGAACAGAAATGAAGACAAGGACAATGAAGCCTTATAGTGAATGGAAGACTCATGCAAGGCTTTGTTCTGCGGACACATAGATATACGGCATGCAAAATATTAGGAACATGGATAATGCAGGATAATGCAAGTAGCTTTATAACCAGAAATAACACTTGGAGCCTTATGATCATGTTACATTCTGGGCAAAACTTGTAATCAGGGAAATGTCAGGAGTGAGATTTCAGAATTTAACGTCAGTTTTGCAGAACTCTGTGGTACACAGGGATCTGGATGTACTGGCATATGATTCACAAAAAGTTAATATGCAGGTACAGCAAGTGATTAGGAAGGCAAATGGAATGTTGTCATTTTTTGCAAAAGTAATGGAATATAAAAGTAACGAGGTTTTGCTACAGTTGTATGGGGCGTTGGTGAGACCACATCTAGAGTACTGCGTACAGTTTTGCTCTCCTTACTTAAGAAAGGATATAATTGCATTAGAAGCAGTTCAGAGAAGGTTCACTTGACTGATTCCTGGGATGAAAGAGTTATCTTATGAGGGAAAGGTGGGAAAGATTGGGCCTATATCCATTGGAGTTTAGAAAAATGAGAAGTGATCTTATTGAAACATGTAAGGTCTTTAGGGAACTTGACAGGGTGGATGCTAAGAGGAAGTTTCCCCTTATGAGACAGACTAGAACTAGGGGACACAATTTAAAAATAAGGGGTCTCCCATTTAAGACAGAGATGAGCAGAATTTTTTTTCTTTCAGAGGGTCGTTAGTCTGTGGAATTGTCTTCCCCAAAGGGCAGTGGAGGCTGGGTCATTGAATATTTTTATGGCTGTGTTAGATAGATTCTTGAATGATGAAGGAGTTAAAGATTATAGGGGTAGACAGGAAAGTCGAGATGAGGCTGCAATCAGATCAGCCATGATCATATCAAATGACAGAGCAGGTTCAAGGGGCTGAATGGCCTACTCCTGTTCCTGCCCCCACCACCTCGTCCCCGTCCCAGGGCACCTTCCCTTGCAATCGCAGGAGGTGTAATACCTGCCCATTTACCTCCTCTCTCCTCACTATCCCAGGCCCCAAACACTCCTTTCAGGTGAAGCAGCGATTTACTTGTACTTCTTTCAATGTAGTATACTGTATTCGCTGCTCACAGTGTGGTCTCCTCTACATTGGGGAGACCAAGCGCAGACTGGGTGACCGCTTTGCGGAACATCTCCGCTCAGTCCGCAAGCAGGACCCTGAGCTTCCGGTTGCTTGCCATTTCAACACTCCCCCCTGCTCTCATGCTCACATCTCTGTCCTGGGATTGCTGCAGTGTTCCAGTGAACATCAACGCAAGCTTGAGGAACAGCATCTCATCTACCGATTAGGCACACTACAGCCTGCCGGACTGAACATTGAGTTCAATAATTTCAGAGCATGACAGCCCCCCACTTTACTTTCATTTTTAGTCATTTTTAGTTATTTTTTCTTCCTTTTTTTTGCATTCCTTTTTACATTTTTTGCATTTATTTCATTTCATCTTAGTTTGTTCAGTTTGCTTACCCACTGTTTTTTCAGGTTGTTTTTCTTCAGGTTTGCACTTGCTGATGTTCTATATTCAGTATATTCACACCTAATCTGTACTAATGCTTTGTCTTTCAAAACACCATTAACATATTGTTTGCCTTTGCTCCGTGACCTTTTGGTCAGCTATGTGGCCTGGTCCAATCTGCACCTTCTCCTTTGTTATCTCTTGCCCAACCCCCACCTCACTTGTTTATAATCTGTGACTTTTCTAATATTTGTCAGTTCCGAAGAAGGGTCACTGACCCGAAACGTTAACTCTGCTTCTCTTTCCACAGATGCTGCCAGACCTGCTGAGTGAATCCAGCATTTCTTGTTTTTGTACTCCTGTTCCTTGTTCATATGTGAGATATTTAACAGTGAGGTATTTTGTTATGCGCTCTTTAGATGTGGGTATTGCTGGCAAGGCTGGCATTTTTTGCCCACCCCCCCAGTTGCCCTGAAAAGGTGATGGTGGTAACCGAGTGGCTTGCAGATTAAGTCTCAGCCATGTTGGTGAAGGACTGGAGTCACAAATAGGCCCGGACCGGGTGAGGACGGCAGGTTTCCTTCCCTAAAGTGAACCAGCTGGGTTTTACAACTATCTGACAGCTTCAGGGTAACTTTTTAAAATGCTACTAGGTTTTTATTTCAACCAAAACAACAATTTGCATTTATATAGCACCCTTAATGTAGTAAAACATCTCAAGTTGCTTAACAGGAGCGTTATCAAACAAAATTGGACACCTAGCCTCAGAGGATCGATAATCAAAAGCTTGGTCAAAGAGGTAAGCTTTAAGGAGCGTTCTTAAAGGAGGCGAGAGAGATGGAGGAATTTAGTGAGGGAACTTCAGAGCTTAGGGCCTAAGCAGCTGAAGGCACGACCGCTAATAGCGGAGTGATTAAAATCGGGCATACGCAAGAGGCCAGAATTGGAGGAATGTGGAGATCTCGAAGGGTTATAGAGCTACAGATTTCCAGATTTTAAACTGAATTCAAATGCTCAAACTGGATTTAAATTCACGTTTTGTGGATTATTAGTCCAGGCCTCTGGGTTACTGATTAAGTACCATAATCACGACAGGATCATGCCCATTTTATTATGTCAATACGAGGGACATTTATCAGCCTGTGTTCTCAGCACCTTGCTGTATGGCTGTGAAACATGGCGACTTAGAGCTACCAGGAAAAGAAACTCAATAATTTCCATCTTTTCTGTCTGCGGCGCATTAAGGGTATAAAAACAGAAAGTGCTGGAAATATTCAGCAGCTCTGGCAGCATCTGTAGAGAGAGAAGCAGAGTTAATGTTCCGGGTCTGTGACCAATGTGGCAGTCCTCTCAAAGGCAGAGCTCCCAATTGTGTTGGCACTAATCAAACAGAGGCGGCTTCGGCGGATCAGACACCTCCGCAAGATGGAAGATGGTCGCATACCCAAGGACCTTCTGTATGGCGAGGTAGCGGGACCAGACGACCAATGGGGTGCCCACAGCTCTGCTTCAAGAATGCTCGCAAGAGTGATATGAAGGCCCTAAATGTCGACTATCGCACCTGGGAGTCACTAGCTGGCGAAAGAGGGAAATGGCGACACATCCTGTGGACTGGTGTGCACTACCACAATGACCAGTTGCTACAGCAGCTTAGCAATAGGCGCTAATGTCAAAAACAACAACTCACAGTGTCATTTGGCAGCTTCACATGCAGCACTTGTGGCAGAACCTGCCTCTCAAGGATTGGCCTTCACAGCCATCAACAAAGGTGCACCAAGAGAAGACACCCCACCTAAATGCTGCATGTCCTTATCTTTTGTAGATGGCAGGATGGCAATCTTCTCAGTCAAAATGAGTGACACTGTCTTTATATGTTTCTGATCTGGCAAGCCTGACTTCGAGTAGCACATTCAGTAAAGTGGACTCACTTTATATCCCGAGCAACAGATGTAATTAATGTTATCCTTGCAAGTCTCCATTGCCAGGGAATTACAGCAAACACTTAGTTTATAAAATCACAAGGGCGTACAGTAAAACTGGTTGGGACTACAGAATTCATTACCTGCTTGTCTGTGTCATGAGTTCTTTGTGTTATCTTAAGCAACGCAATGAGGTACATGGATTCCAGTTCGTTGAAGATCTCTAGAGGGTTTATACAATACAGAGCAAACTATATACAGAACCTTTGTCTAGGGTGTTACAGTTGCAGAATGACGATGGCTTCTAGTCACATGATTACATTCTGGTACTTATTAGCATACTGATTTCTTAAAGGGACATCACTCTTAAGGGGATCGTACAACAGTCTGCAGCTTCCAACAGACCAGGCTGAGAAACCAAGGCTTTCTACACCTCATAAAACAAGTCGAATTCTTCTGAATCTACAAATAGGGAGCACTAAACAGCCTTACCATGTCATGTTCCCAGATTCCAGCTGTCCAACCCTCCAAGATCTCCTGCTCCAGCCGCTTACGCATCCCAGTTTTCACCGTCCCACCATTGGCGGTCACACCTTCAGCTGCGTAGGCACTAAGCTCTAGAATTTCCTCCCTAAACCTCTCTGACTCTCTCTGTTCTCCTTTAGGACACTCCTTAAAACCTGCCTCCCTATGTGGTTCCTTGTCAAATTTTGTTTGATAATCGCTTCTATATTAGAGGTGCTATATAAATGCAAGTTGTTATTGTAGACAGCGTATATCATTAAAACATAGGACCAGGAGGAGGCCATTCAGCCCCTCAAACTTGTTCCGCCATTCAGTTAGTTCACGGCTGATCTGTATCTTAACTCCTTCCACCTGCTTTGGTTCCATAACTATGAATACCCTTGCCTCGCAAAACTCTATCAATCTCTCTTTTGAAATTGTAATTGACCCTAGCTTTTTAGGGAGCGAGTTTCAGATTTTCACTTCTATTTCTGTGAAGAACTGTTTCCTGACCTCACCCTTGAATGGCCTAATTCTAATTTGATTATGCCCCCTTGTTCTGGTCTCCACCCACCAGATAACATTGTTTTTCTCTAGCTACCCGATCTAATCTGTTAATTATCTTCAGCACCTCAATTAGATCATCCCATATTAGTTTATACTCAAGGAAATGTGAGTCATTCTCATATTTTAACCCTTTTAGTTCTGCTGTCCCTGGGAAGACAGGCCTAAACAACAAGAACTTGCATTTATTTAGCGTCTTTCACGTGGAAAAATATCCTTAAGCACTTCACAGGTGTGTAATCTGCAAAATAAAATTGCTGACACAGTGAAAAGATCATAGGAGGGACAAACAAAAGCTTGGTCAGAAGTCAGCTTAAAGGAAGGTCATAAAGGAAGAGTTGGTGAGGTTTAGGGAGGCAATTCCAGAGCATGGGGCCTAGGTGACTGAAGGTACAACTGCTAACAGTACAATGAAGACAGCAAAGGAAGCACAAAAGGCCAGAATCAAAAGAATGGAGAGTTTGTGAGGGGATGTGGGGCTTATAGTTTTTTTTTCATTTGTTCATGGGATGTGGGCATCACTGACTAGGCCAGCATTTGTTGCCCATCCCTAATTGCCCTTGAGAAGGTGGTGGTGAGCCGCCTTCTCGAAGCAGTGCAGTCCATGTGAAGTAGGTACACCCACAGTGCTGTTAGGAAGGGAGTTCCAAGATTTTGACCCAATGATAGTGAAGGAACAGCGATATAGGTCCAAGTCAGGATGGTGTGTGCCTTGGAGGGGAACTTGCAGGTGGTGGTGTTCCCATGTGTCATGCTAGGCCCCCACCTACCAAGAATGAGGCACATTAATTTTGCCATGAACATTGATTTTAAACTGTTACTGGAGTGAAGAAAGGACTTGTTAAACAGATCAGCCGTGGCTGGAAAAGACATTTGCATATTAACAGACAGTGTTTGGAAGGACAAAGGACCATTCCCTGACATATTCAACCCACAATGAACCTTGATCTGTGTAAGAGGAGCATTCCAGAGACTGCTAAAGTGATCCAATCCAAGGCGTGGTCAGACCAGTTCGTCACATGATTAACCTGCTTGGCCACCTGGGGTTTTCTGAATTGCACAAACAGTTTGAACTGAGAGTGTCTGTTTGCTCCTGGACTGAGAAGATCTCTCCTGTCTGCTCCCATCTCTCTCTCACAAGCCTCTGAATCCACTGAAGACACATGAACCCCAAGAGTGAAAAGTCTCCTACAGCGAACAAGGCTTAAGAAGAATATTGGGCCTCAATGAAAAGCAAGATCTACCTACAATCAAGGACTCTACAGTGAGCGCGAAGAACCGTAACAAAAACTCTTCAGACACTGTCTCAAATGTTTCCACTTTATTTTTCTTCTGCTCTTTTCTGTCTCTATTTGCATGTGTGTATCGCGTATGCATGCTAGCGTGGGCGCGTCGTGTATCCGTAGGCGTCAACCGAATTAGAGTTTTAAGTTCAATAACTTTCAACTTTTCTTCTTTAAACCTAAGAAAACCTGTTTGTACTGGTTTCTTTGCCTTATAATTGGAAAGCGGTGAACAAGGATTCAGCACCTGATTTTAAACAAACCTGTTCTGAGTTGATTCATTCTGTGCGTGGCCATTGGCACCTTCTAATCCAGAAATTACAATTGGGGCTGTTAGTGAACAAACACTGAAGGGCCAATTTTAATCCTGGTGGTCCTTAGAAACCGGGGAGCTGTCCTTAATTGGATGGTGAACCCATTCTCTGGCCATTAGTGGCTAATTTGGGGGAAAACACAGTGTTTCCCCTATAGTGTGGGCTTCTGACACCCATTTGCCCATGATGGTAGGGTTCCAAAGCCCACTAGGAAAATTCTGTCCCAGTTGTGGGATGGGCACTTAAAATGGCAGGTGCGATTCACCCATACCCATCCTTGTTGCAAACTTAATCTTCCAAATAGGTGAGCAAACCACCCGCTGGAAGGCAGTGTAATTCTCCTTTAAATATGCAGATTGGGCTGCGATGATATCATTGGGGCCACACTGCAAATTTAACCAAAGGCCATTGCAGCCTTCCTGTCAGGTCAATCTTGGAGGAGGGGCTTGAGGAGGCCCAAAAATGTAAGTTCTTTTTATTTCTTGTTTTGCTTCCTTGTGGGCAACTGGTGTTTCCCCCAGGCCCCACTTTGAACCTTTGAGCCTTCTTTTCCCCCAGAGCTTTCTTCCCCTTCCTCCGACTGTGATGCCCCCCCATCCCCCCCTCCCTGCCACCCTGGCTCCTTAGGTGATGGCCTACTGCCATGTGAAATCCCTGCTCCCACCTCATTCATCTGTCACTTCCCAATGGGTTCAGGCAGAAGACTGGCTCTCACACTGCAGAAGTCCGAAAGGGGTTCCAGTTATAATCGGGCCTTGTGGCATTCCTCCATCTGTTTTTTTGAACAGAAGTGTTAACCTATTTAAAGTTAACAGATTAAAGCTTTGTTAAAATAGAAGACAGATGAATATCAAAGTACTGGATCAAGCATTCATACATGTTAATATTGCCAGCAGTACCTTTTAAGCACATCTGTGGAGCGTACTGACTGGCAGTAGTCACGCATCCAGGAGTTTCTTGGGACTGTGAAGTGCTACCAAATGCTGTCTCTGCCAACGCAGTCAGCTTTCTACTTTACAAATTTATTCTGGACTCATCGGGGCCTTGAGCCGATTAAGTGTGCACTCGTACTAAAATAGTGGTGTCACTGCAAAGCGGTTTCACTTCACTCCTATGCTGCAGTTATGGTGCTAATGCAATCTAAATTAAGGCCCAATGGTGCAAATGCAGCATAAATCAAGTCCTAATCTGACCCCAGAATGAAGCAGAGTGAGGATCCCTGAAGTAGTCTCTCCACTCTGCTCTCGAATCAGTTTGGGTTTCCACGACTGAATCCCACTTGGTTAAGAGTCGGTGTGAGGTTCTTTTGGCTTTTTACTGGCGCTCAGAAGTGTGAGTTGTTATATGCTAGGCCCCCACCTGCCAAGGATCAGGCACATTAATTTTGTCATGAACATTGATTTTAAACTGTTACTAGAGTGAAGAAAGAACTTGTTAACCATCAGCTGCGGCTGGAAAAGACATTTGCATATTAACAGACAGTGTTTGGAAGGAAGAAGCAGCCATTTCCTGACACATTCAACCCACAATGAACCTTGATCACCAGGTATTGTGTGTAAGAGGAGCATTCCAGAGACTGCTAAGGTGATACAATCCAAGACGTGGTCAGACCAGTTAGTCACATGACTAACCTGCTTGGCAACCTGGGTTTTTCTGAATTGTACAAACAGTTTGAACGGAGAGTGTCTGTTTGCTCCTGGACTGAGAAGATCTCTCCTGTCGGCTCTCATCTCTTTCTCATAAGCCTCTGAATCCATTGAAGACACGTGAACCCCAAGAGAGAAAAGTCTCCTACATCAAGGTTTAAGAAGAATACTGGGCCCCAACGAAAAGCAAGATCTACTTACAATCAAGGACTCTACAGTGAGCTCGAAGAACTGGAACAAAAACTCTTCAGATATTGCCTCAAACTTTTCCATTTTATTTTTCTTCTGCTCTTTTCTGTCTCTATTTGCATGTGTGTATCACGTATGTATGCTAGCGTGGGCGCGTCGTGTATCCATAGGCATCAACCGAATTAGAGTTTAAGTTTAATCATTTTCAACTTTTCTTCTTTAAACCTAAGAAAACCTGTTTGTGCTGGTTTCTTTGCCTTATAATTGGAAAGCGGTGAACAAGGATTCACCAAGGGGGAGCTAAAAACACAGTGTGTTTAAAAATAAACCCTGTTACGGTAAGACCAGGTGAAGGCTAAAAGGGACCCCTAGATACCTTTCTCACCTGGTCGTAACAGAGTGCACTGTGAAACACTCAGCAACAATACTTTAATCATCTCTATGTAACCTATCCCTACCCAAAATCAGCTGAGGGTTGTACCACGTTCATATTTTTTGGCATGGTGTCTGCCAAATTTATTGCAATTAAAAATCGTTAGTCCCAGGATCAATTTGATTACTGTCCTTCATCTTGAGCCAGATTTGTCACCTACTAATCACTTACTTGGGGTTGGGTAGACAGTTTAGTTTTTGGGGAGTACAGTACTGAGGTATGTGCTACTGTCCACGGCACTATTTGCAGAAGATTAGGGGAGTTCTACCCCTGGCCAATATTTATCACTCAACCAATATCACTGAAACTGATTATTTAGTCATTATCACATTGCTGTTTGTGGGAGCTTGCTGTGCACAAATTGGCTGCCCTGCTTCTACATTACAACATTAAATTGAAAAGTATTTTATTGACTATAAGGACATCCTGAACCCGTGAAATTGCTCTATAAATGCAGGTCTTTCCTCTTTCTTACTTTCTGCTTTTCTTCCCCTCTCTACCAAGGTATCAGATAGGTCAGCTTGTGTTTCAGTGAGAATCCAGTTGTAAATGAGAGAGAATTTGTTTGATCATAATTTTGCTCCCTTACTTCATTCTCCTCTCCTGAAAATGATTCCGTGGGCATCAAGGGCCCTCCAGAACTTTGCTCAAATGTCCATCCTTTACATGCGATGCTGATGGTCATTAAAAGCTGTGGGGACTTTCTACCAGAATTCAGTGGACTACTATCGAGAGTGGGAGCGCTCACTGATTTTTTTTCTCTCTAGCCAAAAAATGCTGAGGTCAATTCTAACCCCCTCCACCACCATCTAATCAGCTACAAATTAAGGAATGAGCCCCCTGGACTCAGTTTTACACTGGGCATAGATAACAAGGGAGCTGGATAAGGGACTCTTACAGCCAAGGTAGTGGCTTTTGTGCAGTTGGGTATTATAGGAGAATCTTACAGCCAAAGGTGGGGTATATTAGAAAGTTCTGAACCTGAGATCAGAATGTATCAAGTGTTACATCCAAGGCTGGGTATGCCAGCAAGCACTAGATCGAGACTGGGAGCTATGCGCTATAAAGGAGTTTTGCTGTTTGTGAACTTTTATAACAATCCATCTGTAGTAATTGCTTAAATAAAAATGGAAAATTCTAAAATTGTGCAGCAGATTAATCAGCATCTGAAAACAGTTTGATAAAGTTCTGATGAAAGGTTATATCTGAAACATTACCTTGCCTTGTCTACCAGATGGTGGGCATTTACAACCTTCTTTCTGACTGTAATAATATCTTTGTTCAGCAGAGAAAGTCCAAGGATGGAGCTGAGAATTTCTGACACAAAAATAAGGGGAAAACCTTGGTTCCACATGAATATTTCCACCACATGTTAGGTTTGCATGAATTGCATCATCTATAAAAGGAAGCCTGTGGTGTGTGTTAGCCATGGCTCAGTAGGTAACAGGCTTGCCTGAGGATCTTGGGTTCAAGTCCCACTCCAGAGACCTGACAACAAAATCTAGGTTGATGTTCCCAGCGCAGTGCTGAGGGAATGCTTCACTGTCAGAGGTGCTGTCTTCTGGATGCGATGTTAAACCATTTGTCCTCTCAGCTGTCTGTAATGGATCCCATGGCACTATATGGAAGACAGTAGTGGTGTTGTCCTGTGCCAAAATGTATCCTTAGAGCCATAATCATAGAGAGATACAGCACTGTCACAGGCCCTTCGGCCCACCGAGTCTGTGCCAACCAACAACCACCCATTTATACTAATCCTGCATTAATCCTATATTCCCTACCACATCCCCACCATTCCCCTACCACCTACCTACACTAGGGGCAATTTACAATAACCAATTTACCTATCAACCTGCAAGTCTTTGGCTGTGGGACGAAACCAGAGCACCCGGCGGAAACCCACGCGGTCACAGGGAGAACTTGCAAACTCCGCACGGGCAGCACCCAGAACCGAACCCAGGTGGCTGGAGCTGTGAGGTTGCGGTGCTAACCACTGCACCAATGTGCCACCCTTCATTAATACTTCATTAATCCTTCATTAATACTAGTTTAGCTGGTCATTATCACATTGCAGTTTGTGGGAGCTTTCTATGTGCAAATTGGTTATTTGTTTTTCCTACATTGCAACAGTGACTATACTTCAAAATTACTGATTATAAAGCACTTTGGGGTGTTAAAGTCAATGAATTACTTTTAACATGTGGTTCTGCAAGTAAATATGACAGCCAATTTGGTGTATAGCTAGACCCCAGAGCCCAACAATGAAATAAATGAGCAGTTGGTCTGTTTGACAATTGGTTGAGGAATGAAGACTGGGGAGAGTTCCCTGCTCTTTGATAAAGTCCCTGTGGGATTTTTATGAACAGGTGAAGAGGGACTCAGTGTAACATCTCAGCTGAACAATGGCAGCTTGAACAATGCTGTACTTCCTCAGTGTTGCAGCAAACTGCCAGTGCAGATTTATGAAGAGCAGGGGAGTTCAGGCCAATATTTATCTTTCATCCAACATCTATCCCAATCTCTGAATGCTGTTGATCTGCCAATGTTGCCACACAATGGTCCAACTAAGAGGGAATGCTGCAAGCTTGGCCAACACTTCCTGATGGAAGAGGTCAGAACCTCATTTGACAGAAATGTTGACGGGGAGCACCTTTCTGGGAACTGCTATTGTCATTGGTAAAGGGTGACCTACAGGTAGCAGCACAACTCCCTCAACCTGGAGCAATGGGCACCAGGAAGTTTGGGAAACGCACAACACGGCTCCTCTAACATAATGTTCAGGACAAGACATTCTTGTAGCTGGAATCTCAGACTGTCTATTTGTGGACAGCACTGTGTTTAATAACTGGAACAAATGCACACGGGGAAGGAAAATGTGAAACAAAAGCTGGGTAGTGGTTCAGGCTGTTTTCTTCTACATTCAGTTGGTTGCTACGGGAGATGCTGGCTATTCATAATAAACGTACTGAGAATGTTGGGCCTACCTGCTTTACCTGCCAGGAGTAAGCCCATTCTTTTCACCACATCAGCAAGGCCTGGCCGTTTTGGCACTGTTTCCTAGGCTCTCCTAAACTGGGCATGCCAGCTGGAAAATTCATGACGAGGCCCCTAATCTCACCACACACAGGACAAGTCCAACCTTAGCCTCAAGGAACAGGAGCTAAGGCTCCTGTCATACCTCATCCAGCTAAATGTGTGCAATTAGCTCAGACTTAAACTGCTCAATTCAGAGAAATCATTTTATTTCATAATATGGTCTGGCGATGCCTCCCACAGGCATAAGAACTAGAGGTGACAAAGAGTTGTTGTGTTCAGGAATGTGCTGCCTGAAAGAGGGGGGGGCGGGGGTAAAAGCAGATTTAGTAGCAACTTTCTGAAAGGAACTGGATGAATACCGGAAGGGGGTGAATCTGTGGGACTTTGGGGAAAGAGCAAGGGGAGTGGAACTAATTGGGTAGGTCTTTCAAAGAACCAGCACAGGCACGATGGGCTGAATGGCCGCCTTCTGAGCTATTTCATTCTATGATTTTAAATAGGGTTACACACTCTGGACACATTCTGAAAGGTTTCTTCACATGACCTCCCATCTCCAACCACCCCTCCTGATCAAGTAGTCCTTCCTCCCCATTTCCAATATCTCTATAACTGACAAACCAAAGTGTTCATAGCAAATGAGAAGCGTGCACAGATTTTCGAAAGCCTCTACTACTTTTCTCCTGTGTTTTGCTTGCTGCAGTGTGCAGGAGTTTAGTCTTTAATTCCTGGAGACCCCAGGGCAATCCTGGAGTGATGGCATTCCAACTTCCATGTTGCATCAGCCCATCATCCCTAATATCCCCTCAACACTCTAACGTCCACTGGCGGACGTTTCAAATACAATTCTTGGAAGATTAACATGCTTATATTTTATTTGGGTTCATATTCAATGTCTGAGAACTGGGTGTGTCTGGCCTTCTTGTGAACCCTTTCCAGCCAGAAGGCAGCGACACACTGGAAGGCTATGTTTCAGGGTTGGTCATTAGCGATCACTCTCTCTCTCTCTCTCTCGGAGAGGCTACGGGAATAGATAGCATAGGAAATCTTAACGTCACACTGAACTAGAGGGGCCATTCTTTTGCAGTTATTGAGGTGCGTTAATGGAACAGTGTAGGAAGAGCTTCACTCTGTATCTAACCCATGCTGCACCTGCCCTGGGGGTGTTGATGAGACCGTGCAGAGGAAGGAGATTTAATAGAAGTGTACAAGATTATGACAGGCTTAGATAAGTTAGACAAGGAAACACTGTTCCCTTTAACTAATGGTACAAGGACTATGGGACACAGATTGAAAGTTCTGGACAAGAGATGCAGGGAGAATAGGAGGAAGAACTTTTTTTACGGGTAGTAATGATCTGGAACTCACTGCCCACATGGTTGGTGGAAGCAGAGACAATCAATGATTTCAAAAGGAAATTGGATAGCCATTTGAAGGAAGTAAACTTGCAGGGTTATGGGAATTGAGCCGGGAGGGGGTGGGGGGCAGTGGGAGTGACTGGATAGCTTCATGGATAGCTTCATGGCGAGCCAGCATGCACTCAATGGGCCGAATGGCCTCCTCCTATGCCGTAAATGCCTCCATGACTCTATCACTAAAACAGATTATCTAGCCATTATCACATTGCTGTTTATGGGACAATGCTTTGCACAAATTGGCCCCATTTCCATACCTTATAGTGATGGTACTTCATTGGGTGTAAAGCGCTTCAGAGGTGGTGACAGATGCTATAGAAATGCCCGCCTGTCTTTTTTTGGGCCTCCAACCCCTGTTTATGTCTGGATTGAGCCTGCTTGGATGGAAACCTCCAAATTTCATACCTACAGTGGACGTCCCCCTTCTTTATGTCACTGTGTTAGTTAGATGCTGGTTGTGTGTTTACGAAACAGTTTCGATGCAAACTGCGTGACGTACTTCAGGTATAAAGTTGTCTGAGTTGGACTTTAGGAAGGGGTCTGAGATCAGCACTGGCAGTTTCTTTGAAAGAGAACTTTACGCTGTCCCCAAGGCAGTCCCCTGATATTTTTTTTTCAACGGTTTTGGATCTTTCGAACATTAGCAGTCAGCTGGCTGTCCTGTCAGGTCAAAATGCAGCTGCTGTTTGGAGGCAGAGAGCTCTATTTCCCAGTCTGGAGAGCAATACAGAGCTGGCAGTATAACTCAGGCTGTAGCGTGTTCAACAGCTACCAGTCTCCCAGTGGGTACCTTGCATGCCAATGAAGTCACGGTGTTCAACCGTGTCAGTCAAGGAAGGTATAGTCTAATTATAGCATTTCAATGAGGTTAATAGCTTCAGTGTACTGAAGGGAGGGGAAAAAAATAAAAATGGATTGGCTAATACAAAGGCGGAAATGAGAAAAACCTACACATTTTTGGGCACAAGAAGAAACGTGACGTACATGAATCTGATCTATGAAAAGGTTGGATGTAAAACAATAGATTTGGTGATTAAATTCACATGTGCTGGGACTGTAGTTTGAATTGAAAGCTCGCGGCTGATTAGAAACAGGCCCGTCTGTAAAAGTTTTTGAAAGAAAGAGCCAATGGGGCTGCATGCTTGCTCAGTGTGAGTGTCTGGGCTGCAGCCCTGTGTGTCTGTGAGAAAAGAGCACTTCCCCAATTCTTACTAACCAACACAGGCAAGCGTGTGGTGGGAAGAGAGAGAGAGAGATACACACACACACATAACGTTTGTATTGCAAATATTGCTGCCGTCACCTGTACTTTTCGATGACTGTCAGTGATAGTCAAGGGTGCTGTCACTTGCCAGTACCACATTGGCCCTAAATGTGCCCGTGCGGCTGGCTGCCTTCCTGCCACTCAACGTGGCACAGATCAAGACTGCCTTCCTAATCCTGCCACAGCATATCTGATACAGTGTGACAAGAGTCGCCACCTTCAAAGGACCAACATGGCAGATATTTACAGACCACAGCAGGGCCCTCTGCTGCGTTGCAATTTGCAGGATCTTAACCGCCAGTAAGTACAAAACTGATAGGGCAGTTTGAATGAGCTGTGTTTTGGGATGATTTTCGGGCTACAACTCCTTAAGCATTGCAATCGGCTTCTGCACTACATTTTATGCCATCTGAGGCTTTTGATTGTATGAGCTTTAAGATATTTACAGGGTGTGATAGTTACTGAAATATAAACTGGGCAGGATATTCACTAATATATACAGCGTAAGATATTCATTGTAATATATACAGGGTGTGATACTCACTAATATATACAGGTTGGGATATTCGCTGTCATATACACTGGTATTCACTATAATTTATGCAGGGTTCGGTCTATGCTGTAATATATACAAGCATGTTATGTATAGAATAAGCCACTTCTATGTAATTCCCTTGAAGTTATTTCAATTAAAATACAAAAGACATGGTAGGACATCCTTATATAAATGCCATACATGATGGTTCCGACAGGACAGCAACCTTCAGCAAAGAAACTTGTTTCAAAAAATAACAAAAACTCAGTTGCCCAAGTTCTAGTTGTGCATCAGATAAAACAATAGAATAAAAGCAAAATACTGCAGATGCTGGAAGTCTGAAATAAAAGCAGAAAGTGCTGGAAATACTCAGCAGGTCTGGCAGCATCTGTGGAGAGAGAAGCAGAGTTAACGTTTCAGATCAGTGAACAATACAGCCTGGAGTCAATTTCAGATATTACAACTGTGAAATGCTCCTGCCATTTCTTCATCCTCTGAAGTCCGATAGGGGCCTGAAATCTTGCTGCGCAATATTCAAAACTTACTATTATTTTAAAAGCATTAATGCCTTGGTTAAAATTGAGGGCGTAGGTATTTCAGATGTTCATGCTACCTTATTTGTTACTCCACATGATTTAACCCCTACTTTTTTTCCCCCAGCTATTTAACTTTAACTTCCTCTCTTGAGCACAGAGGCCCTTTGCTGGGGTACACTTTTGTGGATACTGGTTAGCCTCTATTGCCTTTCCCAAGCCACCATTGTTCACATATGAGCTCAGATGGTGAACCCCAGCAGGCAACCTGACAGTGGGTAGGCTACGCAGCCAAAACGCGATCCTAATCACGTGTAGATACATTCGCTTAGGATAGGAGTAGGTGATTTCCAGCAACCTAACCCAGATCCACCTAGACCATTTGGAGTGGTGTAGATTCACGAACGGACATAGGATCTTCCTGTTGTAATAGACTGAGGTACTCACTACGTCAACCAGTTGAACCAGCAAGAAAGCTCAGAATTCTCTAGGTTGTTCTGTAAATGCCCTGGTTATATTATTTTAGAATAAGATTTATTGAGAAACTGGCCATGATTACATCACGCAACTATTAATCCTTTGCATCACACACCATGATGGAGGGCACCAGCCATCAGAATCGGCATTGTCAGCACAAGAATCAGGGTGCGAATGAGACTGCACGATGAAGCTTGTCGTGTCCCCTATAAGAACACAACTTGAAGTGATTTCAAGGTGGTAATCTCATCCTGAGTTCCAGGTACAAATAGCTCAAACGTCACTCTCGTAGCTGGGGATGCCTTAGCAACCCTTTAATCAGATAAGCAGCTGGTAAATTCTCAGCTAGTCACCATGCTCTGGGTGAGGCTCCAACCCAACTGTTGCCTGTGGTTTCCTGAAGCAAGCAGCCAGGACAATGACAATGGAACAGTTTTGAAGGAAACTGGCCTTGAAGAGTCAAGCATTGACGTCATGCCTGGCATCATCTCAGATCCTTTGTTATTTACACTGCAATAGCTTGTTTCTTTAACACCAATTACAGTCAGAAAGGTAGCACACGATGAGTAGCAAGTGGACACTGGGGAGACGGGGAGGAAGAGTGTAAAATGGCGAGAATATTACTGGGCGGAAAGCAGGAGGAAGTGCCAAGGTAAAGAAGCCCACATTTATATTGCACCTTTCATGACCTCCCAAAGCTCTTGACAGCCAACAGTGTACTTTTGAAGTGTCGTCACTGTTGTAAAGGGAGGAAACATGGCAACCAATTTGCACACAGCAAGATCCCACAAACAACAACATGATGATAACCAGAGAGTCTTTTTACTGACGTCAAAATGGTGCCATAGGATCTTTTAGCTCTACCGAAGATGGCAGCCTTAGATTAACATTTCATCTGAAAGACAGTACTTCCAACAGTGCAGTATTAAGGGAGTGCCAACTGAGATTTTGTGCTCAAGTCTCTGGAGTGGGACTTGAACCCACAACATTCGAACTCAGAGGCATGTGTGTTACCAACTGAGCCACAGCTAACACCCATGTTAAGGGACAAGATTCCAGAGGGCAGGAGCAAGGCGGCTAAAGAAATGGCCTCTGACAATGGAATGGATGGAGCAAGCAGGAGGCTGATATTGGAGGAGTAGCAGATGTACGTGGGGACACGGGACTGATGGACGTCATGGGTGTAATGGAGAGGCTGGGCTGTGGTGTGATTTTAAAGCGAAGACAAGAATCCTGAAGTCAATTTTAAAGTTGTTACTTTCTCCTCTCTGTTCAAGTGAGTGTCTTAGGCCAAGGCAGAGAGCTGGCATCAGGTAAATCGCCCAATAACTGTCAGCCAGGAGGTGCGCAAGAGTATTTCTGAGTTACCTCCCTCCATATTGGCCTCTGCTTCGTGAGGAAGCACCAGTCTTTCTTCAGTAATGCAGTAGTGCGGCTGAGGGCAGCCTCTGACAACATTGATCTCTCCCCCACCACCTGGCCTATTCCAATTATTGTAAACACTGTTAAGCAACCACCCTTCATTGCGTCGTCCTGTTGTTTCATAAGATCATAAGAAATAGGAGTAGTAGGCCATTTGGCTGATTTGAATGTGGCCTTAACTCCACTTTCCTACCTGCACCGCCTCCCCCTCGCCCCCATAACCCTTGACTCCTTTGTAAATTCGGAATTTCTCATTTGCAAACCCCACCCGTTTTACCTTTTAACAGAATCCCTGATTCCCCCTGTATTATTCCTATTCCGGTGCTCTGCTGGCTGGAATTCGCCGTGCTCCCTTGGTAGACTTGAGCTCATCCAAAACTCTGCTGCCTGTATCCTAACTTGCACAAGTCCCATTCACCCATCAGCCCTGCGCTCGCTGATCTGCATTGGCTCCTAATCCTGCAACACTTTTGTTTTAAAAATCTCATCCTTGTTTTCAAGTCCCTCCTGGCTTCACTCCCTGCCCCCTCCCGCCTTATCTCTGTAATCTCCTGCATCCCTACAACGAAAGAAGCATATTATTTAAATGGTGAGAGATTGCGGGGGCTCTGAGTTGCAGAGGGATCTGGGGGTCCTAGTGCATGAATTGCAAAAGGTTGGTATGCAGGCACAGCAAGTAATTCGGAAAGCTAATAGAATGATACTTATTGCGAGGAGAATTGAATACAAAGGTCAGGAGATTGTGCTTCAGTTATACAGGGCATTGGTGAGACCACATCTGGAGTACTGTGTACAGTATTAGTCTCCTTATTTAAGGAAGGATGTAAATGCTTTGGAAGCAGTTCAGAGAAGGTTTACTAGACTAATACCTGGAATGAGTGGATTGTTTTATGAGGAAAGGTTGGACAGGCTAGGCTTGTATCTGCTGGAGTTTAGAAGAGTAAGAGGTGACTTGATTGAAACATATAAGATCCTGAGGGGTCTTGACAGGGTGGATGTAGAAAGGATGTTTCCCCTTGTGGCAGAATCTAGAACCAGGGGTCATTGTTTAACAATAAGGGGTCACCCATTTAAGACAGAGATGAGGAGAAATTTTTTCTCTCAGAGGGTCGTGAGTCTTTGGAACTCTCTTCCTCAAAAGGCGGTGGAAGCAGAGTCTGAATATTTTTAAGGCAGAGGTAGATAGATTCTTGATAAGCAAAGGGGTGGTAGGTTATTGGAGGGAGGCGGGAATGTGGAGTTGAGATTACAATCAGATCAGCCATGATCTTATAGAATGGCGGAGCAGGCCTGAGGGGCCGAGTGGCCTATTCCTGCTCCTAATCCATATGTTCATTTGTAACCCTCTGAGATCTGGCCACTTGTGTATCCCTGACCTTCAATTCTTCACCAGTGGCGGCTGTTCCTTCAGCTGCCTGGACCCTTAACTCTGGAATTCCCTCCCTAATCTTCTCCACCTCTCTCCCCTCCTTTAAGACACTCCTTGACTGAGCGTTTGTTCAACTGTCCTAATATCTTCTTACGTGGCTTGGTGTCAAATTTTGTCCGCCAACGCTCTTGAGAGGCGCTGTAGGACATTTTACTACATTGATGACTCTGTACAAATGTAATTTGACCGCTTTAAAAAAAAAATAATTGTGAGCAGCTTGGGCCAGTCTTGCAAATCGTTGCTCATGTTTCTGGTACACAAGTTTGTTTGATTAGTCCTGTGGGGGAGTTTGTCATATAATGTGCACAGTGAAAGCTGCCGATTGCTTTGATGTTACAACCCTGGAGAAGTGGGTGGGTGAACAGCTGCTGTGTGCATGGAGGTAGTGCCACGTGTCCAATCAACAAATGCACGTAGAGTCAGGGTCGTCGATTCAGCAACACATACCAGCTGGGGAATCCAGTCCATTACACGAAGGCCATTCCGCAGTCACCGAGCCACACAATTGACTCCACGTGCCTTTTTTCAAGCTGCATTCCACCTGCTAGGTAAAAGAATATTAATGGTGCTAGGCCCCAAGAAGAAAAACACTGTAAAAAAGGTCACAATGTTATATTATCTTTAAACGCTTTTTGCTTGGTGGCTCGATAAACATTTTTGCTTGGGACTCGGTATTGAAGGACAGGCACAAATGGGACCAAAAGGGTGACAGGCATTCGATGCAGTACGCAGCTACAGATATTGCAAGGTAGTTGCCATTTGTGGACAGGATTGTTAGGCCCCAATGGGAGTGAGTGCAGAGGTTGGCAGGCATGGAGATTCGCGCTGCCGGGGGGCATGCCAGTTTGTTGGCACTATCCCAGCCCCTTGGGCCAATTGCTCAGAGGTTGGCAGGGCAACCCTCCCACAAGCAGTGGGCAGCCAATTAAGGGCCTTTAAGGCCCACAAAGGCCTGTTGGTAGAGGCTGACTGGAATTTTCAGGCCCCTCTGTGGGGTCAGGGACTAGGCCAGTTGCCTGGAGGCAGCCTCTGGAAGCAGACTGGGGGAGGGCCAATGCTCCAGGCAGGCATTGAGGCCCTCCCTGTCTGCCTGGCCACAGCTGCAGCCACAGGCTCTCCTGTGGAGGTACTCCCCTCCACAATAGTGCCCTGGATGCTGAAGACACTTTTAGGTCTATGTAATTCTAAGTTTAAAAGTTTAAAAAGTTGGAGTGAGGGCACCTCAAAATGGAGGCGCCCTCTCTCTTACTGACTTGAACTGAAAGCTGCTGCTTCTTCTGTGCTGGAGGGCCTCCCATTGGTCCTCCAGCTTACAGACACTGATTAAGGATGGCGAGCCCGCCCTATGGCCAATACTTGGCAAGTTCAGGGAAAATCACTGCTTGGTGACTGTTCCCCACAAAGTGTGTGGTTGTGACCCCATTTGACCCCAACATCAGGGTCCCAACACAAAGGGCAAAATCCTGCCTCTGTGAAACACCCCAAATACAAGACTGCCTTCAGACTGTGTGCCTGTATTACAGAGCTGCTTCAGTGTACATGCCTATATTACAGTAGTCTCTCTATACCGTGCAGGTCATCAGGGAGTTAAAGGAAAGAAAAATAACTTGCAATTCTATGATGCCTTACTGTGTGCTCAGAGTGTCTTGAAGTGCTTTATATTCTAAGAGTTTGCCTTTTGGAATAGTCACTATTGATATGTGGGCAAACATTGTCGCACAGCAAGATGCCATAGAAAGAAAATGAGATGAATGACAGAAAGTTAGGACAGGAAAATAACAGCATAAAGAATCTATTTAATGAGGAGATTTATGCTCCTGCAATACCACTCAAATACTCCAGCACAGGAACAGAACAAGTTAAACGGTGGTGTCTCATTCCTACAGGTGTTGTTCTTGGAGACTTTTCAAATTAAACAGATTTATATTTCTTTCTGTCTCCTTTCTTATCTCTCTCTCTTAACAATCTTCCTTTCCCTCTCTTTATTTCTCTTTCTAAACCTGATTTGACTCTAATTCAACCCATTTCTTTCCCCGTGGTTCCTCTGTATCTTTCTCAAACCTTAAATCCCATTGGTTAAGAAGATAGACTGTTGATTCCATCATTCACCATGGTCCCTGGTGTCCCACTACCCTTGCTGTGGAAGGTTAGGCTAGTACTTAACTGCATAAATACCTTCTTAGTCATGCAACATACATTCCTACAATTGCCTTATCAGTGCGCGCTTCCAGTAACTTCCAGGGCAAAACATTTTGAAACTGAAGACTGAGGGGAACAATTTTGCTTGACAACACTCTTGGAAAGTGCCTTGGGACTTTTAACAATGCTAAAAGTGCTATATAAATACCAGTTTTTGGTGTTGTTTAACTAGCAGGGCTCACAATGAAATACCCCACTGCAGCAAAACCTGGGCCTTTAAGTTTAGAATTCTACAGTGCTAACACTTTTCTCTGAAGCAGCAGCCCCTCACAATCTCTTTTCAGCAAATCCAAACTGTAGGAAATAAGTAAACCGTGCACAATGCCTCATTCCAAACTTTCTATGCAAGTAAAACCAGTATGTTCCTTGATGTTTTGAACGGTGTCCAAAATTATGTCGATCACCTCGTGGATAACCAGGAGTCAGAGGTTGCTGAGATTCAGTGTGGAGACAGGGGGTTGCGTTCCTCCTCGCTCACACTGGGTCTACCGATTGTTCTTATTTTGGGACAGATAATTTCAAAAGCAAGGCAGGAGGAGGTGGGTGGGGAAAGAGGGGAAGGAAGGGAAATAGTTTTCAATGGGAATGCTGTGACATTCGCTGGACATGCTGAAAATCAGCTCCTTCCCCCTTTCTCAAATCTTCCCTCAGGCTTCTTCATAATTTAGTCCAGTTCCGGGAAGAAAAAGAATCAATTGGAGGAAAACCTTGGAAATGGGATAAGAGTGTTTCATGTTTTTCCTTAAAAGGGTTCAGAGTTAATAAAGGGCTGCTTTTAGAGAAACCGTTCACTACAAGGCATTTCTTTGAAGGCCAACCTCAAAAATAGAACAGTCTGCTTGGAAACCTTATTAGTTCAGCACTCGTATCTCCATCACATAATCCTTTACTCTTCTCCTTGTCATGATTTGTGATTGAACCAACATTTTCATTGAAGGATGGGCTTACTGTCACTTCAAACCCTTCTGACCCTACCAGAGTAGCTCATTTCACTCTCCCTCCAATTTTCTCTCCTCCTCCTCTGAAGGCACTCCTCTCTCCTCTCCTCCCCTCTTGTCCTCTTTTTCCCCTCTTCACTCCTCCTCTCCATCTCTCTTCTCCTCTCCTCCCTTCTCTTCTCATTTCTCCTCTGGTCTCCTCTCTTGTCTCCTCCCTTCTCCTCCTCTCACTCCTCTCTTCTCCCTTCTGCTCCCCTCTCTCTTCTCTGTTGCCCTCTGTTCCTCTTTCCTCTCCTCCTATCCTCTCCTTTCCTTTCCTCCTCTCTCCTCCTCTTTTCTCATCTATTCCCCCTTTTCTCTCCTCTCCTCCTCTCTTCTCCTCTCCTCCCCTTCACTAATCTCCTCTCCTCTCCTCATCTCTCCTCCTTTCCTCCCCTCTCCTCCCCTCTCCTCTCCTCCCCTCTTGTCTCCCCTCCCCTCCCCTCCTCTCGCTTCTTTTTTCTGTCCCTTCTCTGCATACATCTCTTTTATTCAGATAGTCACACTGACTCCCACAGTGACAGCCAGGCTGTCAGAGGGAATTGTCCAGTGGAAGAAAGGGGCTTCCCTGGAGGGAGCACAAGTTGACAAAGAGGGGAATTAAAAAGTAGAAGAAATTTGTTCCGTATTATTTTTAAAGTTTGCAACCCCAAGTGAAGGGCCAAGACCTACAGTGCAGGGCACTATCAGTGTTGAATAGAAAAGTGGAACTGACAAGGTGGTTATTCAATTACATCATGCTTGGATTTTTAAAAATCTGCAGCTTTTCAGAGGAAGGGACAATGGAAGGAGGTAAAGACTCTCACAGAACTCCTGAGGAACAACAACAACTTGCATTTCTATGGCCTCTTTAACATAGTAAAACAGTGTAATCAGACAGGGTGGTTGGTCAAAGAGGTAGGTTTTAAGGAGCGTCTTAAGAGAGGAACAAGCAGCAGAGAGGTTTCAGGGGCTATTCCAGAGCTTCGGGCCCAGCAGGCTGAAGGCACGGCCGCCAATGGTGGAGTGAAGGAAGTTGGGGATGAAGGAAGTTACAGAGGTAGGGAGGGGCGAGCCATGGAAGGATTTGAACACAAGGATGAGGATTTTAAAATCGAGGCATTGCTCAACCAGCCAATGTATATCAACGGGCACAGTGGGTGATGGGTGAACAGGACTTGGTGTGAGTTAGGATATGGGCAGCAGTGTTTTGAATGAGTTTGAATCTTGATCTTAACGCAGAGGGGTTACTGGGAGGAAGCAGATGACGTCGGCTGGCGGGATTAGAGGAACAAGAAAGGAACAGTTCTGGAGAGTAGAAAGCAGTGATAGAGGCAAAGATTTCAAGAGAGAGAGAATGCATCGGAGTCTTGAGATCGGAGTTGGTCTATCAGAGACTCCGCTACAAAAATACAGCTTGAATTCTGCATAGGAGACACGAGAAAATATTGAGAGGAACTGAATGTTCCTGTTTTGCTAAGTGAAAAAATACGGGAGGTAATTTTTCTTTTGTGTGTTTCACGCTGTGGTCGCATTTCAACAGAAAGCTAATGCTATTCTTTGAATCTAAAAGGACATGTTGACCAGGGAGAGACAGACTGTTAACTGAGGGTGGTGGGGAGTCAGTCAGTCGGTGGGGGCAGTGGAGGTAGGCATTGAGATGCTCTGAACTAGCTGCTTAATGCTAAGCACCAGGCACAAAAGCGTCACTTTCACATTCACTTCTTGTTTGAGCTTATTTTCTACATGAATGGGTCAGATTTTCGCTTCCTGCTCGGGGAATCAACTTGGAGCAAGAGGGTTGAGGGGGAGGGGGAATGAGACGGAGATGGTGAGCCTTTGGTGATGGGCTAGGGCTCGGTGCTGCTCCGCACTGCAGCTTCCTGACAGCCTGCGGTGTTGAGTGCTGTGGTGTGTCTCAGTGAAGTTTGACCAATATACTTCCTTGATTGCACACGCCGTCTGGGCAACGGGCGAGGAAAGTGAGGATTTACGGGACAAAGGTAATTGGCATTCTCTTTTTCTTTTGAGCTTGTCCACTTGCACATGAAGCAGCAGATACAAACGATGCAGACTGGTCAGTAAAATGAAAGCCCATGGGATACAGGGCAATGTGGCAGATTGGATCCAGAATTGGCTCAGGACCAGGAAACAAAGGGTAGTAGTCGATGGATGTTTTTGTGAATGGAAAGCTGTTTCCAGTGGCGTTCCACAGGGCTCAATGTTGGGTCCCTTGCTGTTTGTGTATATTAATGATTTGGACTTAAATGTGGGAGGCATGATTGGGAAATTTGCTGATGACACAAAAATTGGTTGTGTAGTTGATAGTGAAGAGGATAGCTTTCGACTCCAGAGTGATATCAATGGTTTGGTTGAGTGGGCAGAAAAGTGGCAAATGAAATTCAATCCAGATAAGTGTCAGGTAATGCATTTGGGGAGGGCAAATAAAGTGATAAATGGGAGGATATTGAGAGGAGTAGAAGAAGTGAGAGACTTTGGAGTGTATGTCCACAGGTCCCTGAAGGTGGCAGGGCAGGTAGATAGAGTGGTGAAGAAGGCATATGGAATGCTTTCCTTTATTGACCGTGGTATAAAATTCAAAAGCAGGGATGTAATGCTGGAACTGTATAAAATGCTAGTTAGGCCACAGTTGAAGTATCACGTACAATTCTGGTCACCACATTGCAGAAAGGACTGCTCTGGAGAGAGTACAGAGTAGATTTACAAGAATGTTGCCAGGGCTTGAAAGTTGCAGCTATGAAGAAAGATTGGATAGGCTAGGGTTGTTTTCCTTAGAACAGAGGAGGCTGATGGGTGACTTAATTGAAGTGTACAAATTTATGAGGGGCCTAGATAGAGTAGACAGGTAGGACCTGTTTCCCCTATCAGAGAGGTCAATTATCAGGGGCACAGATTTAAGGTGATTGGTAGAAGGATTAGAGGGGATATGAGGAAAATCTTTTTCACCCAGAGGGTGGTGGCTGTCTGAAATTCACTGCCAGGAATGGTGGTGGAGGCAGAAACCCTCAATTCTTTTAAAAGGTACCTGGACATGCACCTGAAGTGCTGCAAGCTGCAAGGCTACAGACCAGGTGCTAGAAGGTGGGATTAGATTGGGCGGCTAGTTTCTATTTTTTTTCTTCTCGGCCGGCACAGACATGACAGGCTGAATGGCCTCCTTCTGTGCCGTAAATTTTCTATGGTTCTATGGATCTCTCCCCCATCCCCTCACCCCATCCCTGCCAGTGGCACGGGATTGTGGGAATATTCTCTAGTCCGTCTATATCACAAAGAGTAATGTTAATTCTGGAAGGTGAAGCACAACTTTTAAAGAGAGCTTCTTCTTCATTTTAAGAAGAATGCAGTTTTTTTTCATTCATTCGTAGGATGTGAGCGTTGCTGGCAAGGCCAGCATTTATTGTCCATCCCTAATGGCCCTTGAGAAGGTGGTGGTGAGCTGCCTTCTTGAACCACCGCAGTCCTTGGGGTGTAGGTACACCCACAGTGCTGTTAGGAAGGGAGTTCCAGGATTTTGATCCAGCGACAGTGAAGGAACGATGATATAGTTCCAAGTCAGGATGATGTGTGGCTTGGAGGGGAACTTGCAGGTGCTGGTGTTCCCATGCATCTGCTGCCCTTGTCCTTCTAGGTGGTAGAGGTTGCAGGTTTGGAAGGTGCTGTCAAAGGAGCCTTGGTGAGTTGCTGCAGTCCAGCTTGTAGATGGTATACACTGCTGCCATTGTGCATCGGCGTTGAAGGTGGTGGATGGGGTGCCAATCAAGCGTGCTGCTTTGTCCTGGATGGTGTCAAGCTTCTTGAGTGTTGTTGGAGCTGCACCCATCCAGGCAAGTGGAGATATTCCATCACACTCCTGACTTGTGCCTTGCAGATGGTGGACAGGTCATTGGGGAGACAGGAGGTAAGTTACTCAACACATAATTCCTAGCCTCTGACCTGCTGTTGTAGCCACAGTATTTATGTGGCTGGTCCAGTTCAGTTTCTGGTCAATGGTAACCCACAGGATGTTGGTAGTGGCGGATTCAGTGATGGTAATGCCATTGAACATTGAGGGGAGATGGTTGGATTAGATCTTGTTGAAGATGGTCATTGCCTTGTGTGGTGTGAATGTAACTTGCCACTTATCAGCCCAAGCCTGAAGATTGTCCAGGTCTTGCTGCATATGGACACAGACTGCCTCAGCGAACGGTGTTGAAGATTGTACAATCATCAGTACATCCCCACTTCTGACCTTATGATGGAAGGAAGATCATTGATGAAGCAGCTGAAGATGGTTGGGCCTAGGATACTACCCTGAGGAACTCCTGCAGTGATCTCCTGGAACTGAGATGATTGACCTCCAACAACCACAACCATCTCCTTTGCGCTAGATACGACTCCAACCAGTGGAGAGTTTTCTCCCTGATTCCATTTGACTCCAGTTTTGCTAGGGCTCCTTGATGCCATACTCAATCCAATGCTGCCTTGATGTCAAGGGTAGTCACTCTGACCTCAGTATTTTCACTGCTTCTGTTGTGGTCAAATGTTTGGAATATGTCAAATCTCAAGGTTTCAGATAATACAGAAAAAAAATCTCAGCTTTTAGATGCATATTGAGAACATCCCTTGTAAAATTCTGTCGGGACTCAGTAGGGTGAGAACTCAATATTGATGGGACACTAACGACAACGAGGGACGTTCTGGGGCTCATTACTCACTCTTCCCATACTGGAGAGAAACAGAGCTTGCTACCAGATGCTTTATGTATACCAATATTCAGTGACATTCTGTGTGTGCATGACGTCATTATATTTAATCTGAAGTTTCACCTGAATGCCAGAAAATAAAAGACTCGATCTTTTGCTCAGGATTTGTTGGGGTCATGTAGCAGGCCTTTAATCACATGATTTGAGACTCCTGGTCACAATCAAGTCTTATTACGTAAAGCTGGCTTATTTAGGTGCAAAGAATATTTGTTTTGTTAACATATATAATGAGCTAAAAGTAAGGAGTAGCTGCTGTTTGTTTTCAACCACTTGCATTTATTTAGCACTTTTAATATAGTAAAGCATCCCAAGATGCTTCACAGGAGCGAAGGAGCGATTATCAAACACAAGGAGATATTAGGACAGGTAATCGATCAAAGAAGTAGGTTTTAAGGAGCATGTTAAAGGAGGAACGAGAGTTGGAAAGATTTTGGGAGGGAATTCCAGAGCTCAGGGCCTATGTAGGTGAAAGCATGGACACCAATGGTAAAATCGGGGTGTGCAAGAGACCAGAATTGGAGGAGGACAGATATCTCAGAGGGTTGTAGGGCTGGAGTTGGTTACAGAGATAGGGAGGGGCGAGGCCATTGGAGGGATTTGGACACAAGGGCGAATGGGAAGGACTAGTGCTTCAAATTGCAAAGGGCGAGGGAAGTGAAAATTTCACTTCCGCTGACTGAAACCACTTGCTGGCCAACGCGACATTTTTAATCCCTTCACGTACATACCAGAGAGTCTGATTAACACTATACAACCACAGGTGTCAGCCTTAGTCCAGCATTGTTGATAGTGTCGGCATGGTGGTGAAGTGCAGCTGCCAAAGAGATGAGCACGCTCGCCTCAAGACCTGGCTTGTCTTGGCTTCCACCAGCGGCAAATTATAAAACCTTACAGCACAGAAGGAGGCCATTCGTACCATTGTTCCTGTGCCAGCTCACAATACACCCCTGCTCTTTCCGCATAACCCTGCAAATTTATCATTTTCACGTATTTATCCAATTCCCTTTTGAAAGTTAGTATTGAAATTCCTTCCATCACAATTTCAGGCTGCCCCGTTCCAGATCTCATTGCGAAAAAAATTCTCATTTCCCCTTTGGATTCTTTTTGCCAGTTATCTTAAATATGTGTCCTCTGATAATGGATCTTCCTGCCAGTGGAAACAGTTTCTCCCTATTTACTCTATCAAAACCCCTCATAATTTTTAACATCTCTATAAATCTCCCCCTAACCGTCTCTGCTCTCAGGAGGACAATCCCAGTTTCTCTAGTCTCTTCACGTAACTAAAATCTCTCATCCTTGGTGCCATGCTGGTAAATTCCCTCTGTACCAAGTCCAAGGCCTTAGCATTTTTCTTAAAGTGTTAAGTCCAGAATATGACACAATACTCCAGCTAAGGCTGAATCAGAGATTTATAAAAATTGAACAGAACTTCCTTATTTTTGTTTCCCTATGTCTCTATTTATAAAGCCAAGGAACCTGTACGTGTGTTTTCCAAAGCTTTATCAACCTGTCCTGCTACCTTCAAAGATTTAAGTCTGTGAACCACCCCTCCCCCCTACCCCAGGTGTGTCTGTTCCTACAGATTTCATTTAGTTTATATTGTCTCTCCTCATTGTTCATTTCAAAATGCTTCACTTCAACCTCTCTGCATTTAATTTAATCTGCCGTGTATCTGCTCATTTCGCCAGTCTATGTCAACCTGCTTTGTTACTATCCTTGTCACTGTTCCATTGCCAAGTTTTGTGCCATCTGCAGACTTTTAAATTATTCCCCCTATACCCAAGTCCAGATCATTAATATATACTGACCACTGAGGGGGGGGGGGCATCACTATATATCTCCCTCCAGTCCGAAAATCAGCTGTATAACACTGCCCCCTGCTTCCTGCTATATAAATCTTTACCATTGATGCTAGGCTGTAATCTCCTCCAGCACTACTTGCTGAGATCTCTGCGTTCCTCCAATTCTGGCCTCCTGCGTATCTCCCACTTCCTTCACCCCAGGCATTGAAGAATGCCACACGTCGTATGCCCACGTAGTGGCCCATGGCACTGCCTTCCCTGGTGAATGGATGTAAACCTGCAGAGCAGTACTAAAAGCAGCACTATGTGAACAAATTTCTCCCCCTTGCGCTTCATGCTCACAAAGGACTTCCCATCCAATGACTTATTTTTGAATTCCTAAGACACTTTTAGGTAAGGAAGGCCACTCACCCCAAATAATTCATCCATCTAGCACATCCAAACCTTCCTCCCATTGCTGCATCTCTTTGTGTCTTTCAGCGTATTAGCCTCCAACACTCTGTTCCATTCCAAGGGTAGGTCACTCGCTATGGAAGAAGTACCACCTGGCATCAGTTCTAAAGTTAACTTAAGTTAAAGGGAATTGGATAAATACTTGAAGGATAAAAAGTTGCAGGATTAAGGGAAAAGAGCAGGGGAGTGGGACTAACTGGATTGCTCTTTGAAAGAGCTGGTGCAGGCTCGATGGACCGAATGGCCTTCATTCTGGCTGTACTATTCTATGATTCACCTCTTTCCCCCTCCCCAAACAAAATATGGTACTCTTCACCTGAAATTAGTAAACACTTCTACTTGCAAAAGGTGGTAGAAGTTTGCAACTCACTTCTGCAAACAGCAATTAATGCTGGATCAATTGTTAATTTTAAATCAGAGATTGATAGATTTTTGTTATGCAAAGGTATTAAAGGATATGGGGCAAAGGTGGGCATGTGAAGTTAGGTCGCAGATCAGCCATGATCTCATTGAATGGCAGAACAGGCTCAAGGGGCTGAATGGTCTACTCAAGTTCCTATGCTCTTTTTTAATTCTTTCATGGGGTGTGAGTATCACTGGCAAGGCCAGCATTTATTGCCCATCTGTAATTGCCCTTGAGAAGGTGGTAGTGAGCTGCCTTCTTGAACTGCTGTAGTCCATGTGGGATAGGTACACGCACAGTGCTTTTAGGAAGGGAGTTCCAGGATTCTGACCCAGAGACAGTGAACGGCGATATAGTTCCAAGTCAGGATGGTGTGTGGCTTGGAGGAGAACTCGCAGGTGGTGGTGTTCCCGTGCATCTGCTGCCCCTTGTTCTTCTATCTGGTAGAGGTTGTGGGTTTGGAAGGTGTTGTTGAAGGAGCCTTGATGAGTTGCTGCTGTGGATCTTGTAGATGGTACACACTGCTGCCACTGTGCACCAGTGTTGGAGGGAGTGAATGTTTAGGTTATTGGATGGGTTCCAATCAAGCGGACTACTTTGTCCTGGGATGGTGTTGAGCTTCTTGAGTGTTGTTGGAACCACACTCATCCAGGCAAGTGGACAGCAATCCATCACACTCCTGACTTGTGCCTTGTAGATGGTGGACAGGCTTTGTGGAGTCAAGAGGTGAGTTACTCACGGCAGAATTCCCAGTCTCTGACCTGCTCTTGTAGCCATAGTATACATATGGCTGGTCCATTTCAGTTTCTGGTCAATGGTAACACCCAGGATATTGATAGTGGGGGATTCAGCGATGGCAATGCCATTGAATGTCATGGGGAGATGGGGAGATTCTCTCTGGTTAGAGATGGTCATTGCCTGGCACTTGTGTGGTACGAATGTTACTTGCCACTTATCAGCCTAAGCTTGTATGTTATCCAGATCTCTAGGACATGGACTGCTTCAGTAATCTGAGGAGTTGCGAATGGTGCTAAACATACTCTTATATACTCCTTACCTGTGAAGATAGAAACAATCATTCATTACATTATCCAAGTATTTTTAAATTCTTTCTATAGAGGTAGGAGAGAGTTTGCATGCAATTTCATGTGATATTAGATTAGAGTGCATTTATTTGAATCAGTATATCATAGATGCATTTAAGGTGAACACACGAACATATGAATTAGGAGCAGGATAAAAGCAAAATACTGCGGATGCTGGAAATCTGAAATAAAAACAAGAAATGCTGGAACCACTCCGCAGATCTGGCAGCATCTGTGGAAAGAGAAGCAGAGTTAACGTTTCGGGTCAGTGACCCTTCTTCGGAACTGACAAATATTAGAAAAGTCACAGGTTATAAGCAATTGAGGTGGGGGTGGGGCAAGAGATAACAAAGGAGAAGGTGTAGATTGGACAAGGCCACATAGCTGACCAAAAGGTCATGGAGCAAAGGCAAACAATATGTTAATGGTGTGTTGAAAGACAAAGCATTAGTACAGATTAGGAGCAGGAGCAGGCCACTCGGCCCCTCGAGCCTGCTCCACCATTCAACAAGATTGCGGCTGATCTGATTGTAACCTCAACTCCACATTTCTGTCTGCCCCCCAATAACCTTTCACCCCCTTGCTATCAGAATCTATCTACCTCTGTCTTAAAAATAGTCAAAGACTCTGCTTTCACTGCCTTTTGAGGATGAGATATCCAAAGACACATGAGCATCTGAGAGAAAAAATTTCTCCTCATTTCTGACTTAAATGGGCGACCCCTTATTTTTAAACAGTGACCCCTTGTTCTAGATTCTCTCACAAGTGGAAACATCCTTTCCACATTCACCCTGAGCCCTCAGGATCTTATATGTTTCAATCAAGTTGCCTCTTACTCTTCTAAACTCCAGTGGATACAAGCCTAGGCTGCCCTACCTTTCCTCATAAGACAACCTGCCCATTCCAGTATGAGTCCAGTAAACCTTCTCTGAACTGCTTCTAACGCATTTACATCCTTCCTTAAATAAGGTGACCAATACTATACACAGTACTCCAGATGTGGTCTCACCAATGCCCTAGATATATGAAGCGTAGCCTCCCTACGTTTCTATTCGATTCCCCTCATGAGAAACAATAACATTCTATTAGCTTTCCTAATTACTTGCTGTACCTGCATACTAACGTTTTGCGATTCAAGCACTAGGACACCCAGATCCCTCTGCATCTCAGAGCTCTGCAATCCCTCACCATTTAGATAATATGCTTCTTTTTTATTCTTCCTGCCAGAATGGACAATTTCAGATTTTCCCATATTATACTCCGTTCGCCAGATCTTTGCCCACTCACTTAACCTATCTATATCTTTTTATAGCTGCCTTATGCCCTCTACACAACTTACTTTCCTACCTATCTTTGTGTCATGAGCAAATTTAGCAACCATATCTTCTGTCCCTTCATCCAAGTCATTGATATAAATTGTAAAGAGTTGAGGCCCCAGCACTGATCCCTGTAGCACACCACTCGTTATATCTTGCCAACCAGAAAATGATCCACTTACGCCTACTCACTGTTTCCTGTTAGCTAGCCCATCTTCTATCCATGCCAATATGTTACCCCCTACACCATGAACCTTTTTTTCTGCAATAACCTTTGATGTGGCACCTTATCAAATGCCTTCTGGAAATCTAAGTACAGTACATCCACTGGTTCCCTTTATCCACAGCACATGTTACTTCTTCAAAGAACTCCAATAAATTGGTTAAACATGACTTCCCTTTCACAAAGTCATGTTGACTCTGCTCGATTGCCTTGAGTTTCTCTAAGTTAGAAAAATTAATTTGAAGTTAGTTAAGTACATGAAGGAGAAAGGAATAGGAGAGCATGATTGTAGATGAGATGAAGTAGGGTGGGAGAAGGCTTGTGTGGAGCATAAATCCCAGTATAGACTAGTTGGGGCAAATAGCATGTTTCTGTGCTGTAAAATTGAAGTCAAGAGTGGCTTGTAATCCAGTTGGAGAGGCTGGAGAGATCTAAATTGACAGCTGAAGGTACATTTCACTTCAAAGTTAAGATGACTTCCCTGTAAATTAAATTTTTTAAAAAACATGCACTCTGCTCTTGCCTAGCAGGACAAAAATTAATGAAAATAGGAAGGAATTCGCCTCTGAATATGCCACTGGATGTACGAATGTGGAAGCTAAAGGTGCTAAACTACCTGAGAGGTATTCCCTTTCATATCAATATTTCCACACTGACAAAATTCATTGATGATTTGAATATGATCATTATTTTGAAATCTAACCTCCATAGAATAGACCAATGGAAGAAGGTTACTGGAGATTATGTAACATCTACAGCACAGAACATTTGCAAAAAACAGAAAATTGGTATGCTTGTGGCTGCATTGGCTATGACAGAAATTGGGCTGGGTTCTGCTTGACATGGTAACATTTCGTTTCATTCACACCCTAGCTAGGCCAACATTAAATTGCTTTCTGCTACCTCTTGAAGGGGCTTAATCTGCCTTTGCACATATAGTTTGAGTGTATGTACAAAATTCGGTCGGGGACAGCACAAATTAATAAGGATGGAAATGTTTCCTTGCTGTGAAAACTTTTGATAAGGCCTGATAGCTTCTGAATTAAAGCTAATCATATTGTGGATCCTTTGAAGGCATTGCTTCTTCTAATTAATGTTCCAGGCAGACAAGTCACAGAGTCTACAGACATAATAGTCAACAAAAAGGGAGGAAATTCCAGAGCTTAGGGCTCAGATGGTTGACCACTAATAGTGGAGTGATGAAATGGGGGGATGTACAAGAGGCCAGAACTGGAGGAATGCCGAGTTCGTGGAGGGTTGTAGGGCTGGATGAGGCTGCAGAGATAAAGAGAGGTGGATTTGTAGGCAAGGCTGAGAATTTTAAATTTGTTGATGAATTGGGAGCCAATGTAGCACAGGGCGATGGGCGAACGGGATTTCTTGTGAGTTAGGGTGTGGGCAATAGATTTTTGGAGGATCTCAAAACTTATGGAGAATGAGAAACGGAAGCCAGCCAGTGGCGCATTAGCCAAGTCTGGAGGGTTTCAGCAGCAGATGAGCTGAGGCAGGCTCAGAGAGGGATGAGGTAGTCATAGTGAAGGAGAGGATATGGGGCCGCAACTCAGCTCTGGGTCAAATAGGACGCGGAGGTTGCGAGCAGTCAGGTGCAGCCCAGGATTGTAGTGAGGAAGGGGGATGGAATTGGTGGCTAGGGAATGGAATTTTTGATGGAGACCGAAGGAATGGCTTTGCTCTTCTCAATGTTTAATTGGTGAAAGATTCTGCTTCTCCAGGACTGGATATCGGCCAAGCAGTCTGACATCAGAAAGTTTAGTGGGGTGGAGAGAAGTCCTGGTGGAGTAGAGCTGAGTGTCATCATCATACTTGTGGAACCTGACATAGGGCCGAATTTTTAGATCCTGATGGGGGCAAGCATGGAAGCAGGGTGGGTGCGGAAATCACACCGCCTACTGACATGCCGGCTCCCCAGCACCATCCTGCCCCTGGGCCATATTGTCAGAGACCAACTGGAATTTTCCTGTCGGTCTCCAGGCACCCGGAGGCATCAGGGAGCAGTGTAGCTGCCTGGAGTGACCTCCCAGTGGCAGACCAGGGGCCGGCATACCAGGCAGGCTTTGAGGCTCTCCCCACGTGTCTGGCTTCAGCTGCAGCCTCAGGCCTCCCTGTGGAGAGAGGGAGCCTCAAAATTTGTCACTGCTCAGTGACCTCTCATATATCTCTCAATCTGGTACCCATATTAAATCCACGTTAATTAGTCCACGTCTGAGCTTCACAGTTAGTCAGGGCATTCCTCGAAATTGAACCTGTTTCTGAAACTCCACCTGTTTCTCTCGAGTATAGCTCACCCCATGTGATGTGCACTGATCAGACGATGTACTGTTTCCTGTCTTATCTCAGGCCCGAATCACTCAGCATACAGGCAGGAAAGTGTTGTTTTAGCCTAGATTCATTAGCATCCAGCTTCGCATCAAAATCAGCAACTAAATTGCCTTGAGTCTATAACTTAGAAACAGGCCATTCGGTCCACATGAGACTCCTCCCACCCTTTTTCCATCTCACCCTATCAGCATATCTTTCTGTCCCTTGCTCCCTTAAGTACTTTTTAGTTTCCTCTTAAATGCATCTATGCTATTCACTTTAACGACTCCATGTGGTCGTGAGTTCTCCATTCTCAGCATATAACTCATTCATGCGAAACAGTAATCACGTCCTACCACAGTAACCAAGCTTTCTCCAGGTGAGCAGTACGTTGGCACGGTTGTGCCGTGAGAGGGGGGGGGTGCCAATCGTGGCATCTCCTCGTACATTCCTGCACGTTTCCTCTCGCTTTTCTTGGTGAACAGGGTATGTATTGAGTCGTACCTGGTGCCTGGGTGCTTTTAGCATGGATGAAAGGGTCAGTGAACCCAACTCATTCAACGGTGCCATTGGCGGGTTGGCATCATCTGCTACAGTTCCCATCCACCACCTCTGAAGATCAATGGCAGCACCCGGCATCTTTCCAGCATCAGTGATTGCCATTGGATCAATGCCAAATGGTTTCTTAATCATGAATGCAACCATTGTTCAAATGGAAATGTTGGAACGCAGACCTGCAAGGAACTGAGCTTTCTGCCATCCTGGGAACCAATGATTTTATTCGTGAATTTTTAAGAAGTCTGTGTGATTAGGTTTTTGCATTCACCTCACGCATTTCTAAGAAATTTTGTGCTGTAGGAGTTGGGTTGAGTTTGCAGCTGCGGCTCAGTTGTTAGCACTTTCACCTCTGAGTCAGCTAGTCGTGGGTTTAAATCCTACTCCAAAAACCTAAGCACAAAGATCAGGTGACTTGCCAGTGCAGCACTGAGAGAGTTCTGTTTTTTGCATGAACTAGGAACTGCAGTAGGCCATTTGGCCCTTCGAGCCTGCCCCGCCATTCAACAAGATCATGTATGATCTTCTACCTCAACTCTGCCTTCCCGCCTTCCAATATATCGTACTTCCTTATAACCCAAGAATCTTTCAAATTCTGTCTTGAATATACCCAACGACTGAGCATCCACAGCTCTCTGGGGTAGAGAATTCCAAAGATTCACAACTCTTTGAGTGATTAAATTTCTCCTTATCTCAGTCCGAAATGGCCGACCCATATTCTGAGACTGTGACCCTGTGGCCCAGATTCCTCAGCAAGGGGAAACATTTTCTCAGCATCTACCCTGCCAAACCCTTTAAAAATTTTAGATATTTCAATGAGATCACTTCTCATTCTTTTAAAATCCAGAGAATATCGGCCTCGTTTACTCAACCTCTCCTCATAGGACAATCCCCTCAACCCAGGAACCAGTCTATTGAACTGGATGAGCGGTGAAACCAAGGCCTATCTCCTGTCTCAGGTGGAGGTAGAAGTTCCTATGGCACTAAGTGTCTTAATTGGATGTAAAGTTCCTGGGGTCATGAAAAGTGTTGTATCAATGCAAAACTTTCTTTCTTTCAAGAGTTAACTTTCTGCTCAGCCTGGAGTTAGTTATAACCCATGGTCCAATATTGTCTCAGTCAGTGTCAATTGGTATTTGGTGCCTCTGTCTCCCAGTTGACAGCAGACTGATTTCTTTGCACCAGCTCATGTCGGTAAAACTAATAATGGCACATGGTAGACGCATGAAAATGTAAGTTTACAGTGAGCCATGTGTGGTTGCACTGAATGCTAAAGTTCCTTCAGGCTCCCATTAGACAGTTCCTTAGAAAGCTCCTTCAATCTTTTGTTAGACAGAGGACACCATCCTCCCCTCAGATCAAAACTACAGTAATTTTTAACTGAGAAATAATTGGGAACTTTTAGAAATACAAAAAGACCATTAACCCCGTTAACATCTGGGATTGAACCTAGACCCTTGCCTGAACTACCCCCCTAAAAACCCCATGTTAATCTCCAGTGCCTCTGAATCTGCTATCTCTTTGGCATCGTGAGAATCAGTCATCATAACTAGGAAGGTTAAAGAAAGCTGTGGGTTTAAGTCCCGCTCCAGGTCTTGAGCACAAAATTAGGGCTGACACTCCCAGTGTAGCACTGAGGGAGTGCTGCGTTGTCGGAGGTGCCGTCTTTCAAATAAGATATTATAGCAAGACCCCGCCTGCCCTCTCAATTGGACATAAACAATCCCATGACATTATTTCAAAAAAAGAGCAGAGGAATTCTCCCCGATGTCCCGGACGATATTTATCCCGCAACCAACATCACAAAAACAGATGATCTGGTCATTATCACATTGTTGTTTGTGGGATCTTGCTGTGTGCAAATTGGCTGCCGCGTTTCCTACATTGCAACAGCGACTACACTTTAGAAGTACTTCATTGGTGTAAAGCACTTTGAGATGTCTGATGGTTAGAATCGCAGAAGTTATAAGCACAGAGAAAGGTCAATCGGTCAACTCATGGCCACTTCATTTTCCCCATTGATATTTTCCACAGAAGTCTTTCTGAACTTTTTTTGCTCTTCCATTCAGGTTTTCCCACACATCGTCTCACCAACTCACCTTCAGCTTTTTGCACATGGCCTTTCCCCAGCTGGGATCCACCCTATCAGTTTCAGACAGGACCAGTCTTCAGTCATGCAACACCTGTGCATTACCCAGCAGAACCTCCTCCTGTGTGCAGTTCCATTAATGATCATAGGGTCTTCAGTCTCATCTTCAAATACAACAACATGGGCCTCTGTAACATAACAGAATGCCTGAAATTGCTTTACGGAGCTAACAAAATAACTGAGTATTGAGCGGTGATGGAGAAAGGTTGTTAACTCGAGGCATGATCAAGGAGGCAGTCTTTGAGGCAGTGAGGGTGAGATCTTTGGGATGAGCGTTTCAGAGCATGGGGTTGAGGCTGCTGGAAAAAAACACTGTGCAGAAATTGATCGAGCTAATTAAGTGGAAAAGAAAGGCTTTATGCTTGTGTTGATTGAAGATGACACTTCCATGATTTATTAATACAAGTAACATTTAGGTGTTTTGTACAGGTATTAGCCACTAAATGATGGTAGAAACAATGGCCCAGGTTTTCCTGAGGCCAATGGCACTCACTGTTATTTATGCGCAAATGTAACATCCACTTCTGGCCAGGGGCAGATGTGAGGTTAAACTCAAACCTCCAAAAGTTGTTTACTGCGTTGCGCCACTCCCCTATCAGTTTTGTGAAAATGCCATTTCGGTGTTTGCACACTAGATGCAAATTAAACTCACTGCAGAAAGTCTTGTCCATTTCAGTCCAAGTACCCCTCTAACAATGTGGTAAGTGTTAATTACTGCCAGTCAACCTCTCTGAAAATAAACAACTACAAGCGTGGAGTCTCATTCCTTCGGGTTTTAATTGTGGTTGGAGATTTTTAAAATGTTACATTTAAAGTTTTAACTTTTCCTTTCTGTCACATTTTTTTCTTTCCCTCTCTTTATTTCCCTTTCTGTACCTGAGTGACAATGTGAATTCACCCATTCTGACTTATAATTCCCTTGCAGTCCTTGCGTTGTTAAGTGTAGAATCCTTCAATCTGATTGGTTAAGGGGATACGCAGTGGCTAGCCCTGCGCACTCAGGTCCCAGATTTCTCAGGTTTCTCCCGGTGCCCCATTATCAACTCTCACTTTCAGTCACCTGTCACACAGAGTATTTAAAACCCTAAAAATGCAAGTGCAAGTCTAAATAATGACGCATGCTGTTAGATGACCTGTTGCAGAAATTAGAGCTGAACAGAATCAGATGGGCATCCACCATATGCCAGAAGGTTGTGTACTCAAGCCCAGAGTCTTGAGCACAAAATCTAGGCTGACAGTCCAATGCAGCACTGAGGATCTGCTGCACTGTCAGAGGTGCTGTCTTTCAAATGAGACATTAAACCAAAGTCCCATCAGCCCTCTCATGTGAATATAAAAGATTCCACAGGAGAGAAGTGCAGGGTAGTTCTGGTCAATATTTATTTCTTATCCAAAATCGCTAAGAAAAAAATTGTCAGGTCATTGTCACATTGTAGTTTGCGGGATCTTGCTGAGCGCAAAATGGATTACCACGTTTCCTACATTACAGTGCCTCAAAACAGTACCCCGTTGTTTCAAAAGTGCTTTGGTACACTCTGAGGTTGAGAAAGGTGCTGTATAAATGTAAGTTCTTTTTTTGCTTTATAAAAACACAGAGAAATGTGTGTCTGTAGTTCTTTATATGGAAACGAGATAATTGTTCAGGGTCTGTAACCTGAATCTGCAAAAGTTGTTGAACTAATTGGATACAATGCTGGTATATCTGTCAGTGAACGTGTATCTTATAATAGAGGGAGTTGACTCCCTTTTTATCTCCTTGCTTATTGACGTACTTAGCACGGCCTCTCATGTGAGGCACAGCTGAAATCTCTCTCTCTTTCTCTCTCTTCCGTGTTGTCACACTGAGCCCTGCTATTTACCCCCTTTTCTCTGTTGTAGGAAATCTCGGCATGAATACCAGAACTCTCTGGGCAGCAAGGTCATCCAGCGGCAGTGCCGGCGCAGAATGACCTGCCCCAGTCCGGCCGAGATCAGCAAGGCCAAAGCAATCATGTCCATGCCTCAGCTCACCAAAGCTCTCAGCCTGGACGAACTCCTCATGAAATGCATCCAATCCTTCGGTAAGTGCCTGCTTTCAGAGACTGATCGCAGATACATCAGCCTACTGGAGTTATATATATATATATATATATGTGCGTGTGTGTGTGTGTGTGCACGCGTGTGTGTGTAACAGCGCTGATTGTAAAATGTAAAAGTGCATTGCTTAGATATGGGCCTGAAACTGCGCAAACAAAACTGTGGCTATCTGGAGAGGGGAGTGAACAGGGAGGAATTGTAGCTGACTTATATTTGCAGTTACAAATAGATTAAATGTTTGAAGTTTGAGTAGATTCTAATGCATTCTGAACAGGGGTAGGAGGTCTTTAAGCTGGCCCACTTCTGGGCACAATGGGAAGGGGGTAGTGTAGTGGTAATGCCACTGGACTAGTAACTCAGAGATCCAAGCTACTTCTCTGGGGACACGGGTTCAAATCCCAGCATGGCAGATGGTGAAATTTGAATTCAATTAATCTGGGAATTAAAAAAGGCTAGTCTAATGGTGACCATGAAACCACTGTCGATTGTTCTGACATTTTTTTTTTTGGCAAATTAACATTTTTCAAAACTGGGGGTAGAGGCCTTGGAAGTGTATAAAACATGAAAAAGTTTCAGTCTGATTGTCCGTCTGGTCCTCTTGTTATGCTTCCCATTCACCAACAGAACTGGGCTCTGTAGAGGTGAAACCGCTGTTGTGACCAGAGGTCTAGGGGTTCCCTCTCAGCCTTTGCCTGGTTTAACTGTAACAGGGTTTGATTTTTAAAAACACCATGTTTTAGCACCGCGTTTTAGCTGAATCCTTGTTCACCGCTTTCCAATTGTAAGGCAAAGAAATCAATTCAGACAGATTTTCTTAGATTTAAACAAGAAAGGTCGTAGTTTATTAATCTTAAACTCTACCAGTTAACGACTTCAATTATGCGACGCGACCAGGCTAGCATGCATACACAATAAACACACACGCAGATAGAGACAGAAAAGTAGAGAAGAATAATGGGGAAAGGTTTGAGACAATCTGTTAGTCATTTACTGTCCTTTGAGTTCAATGTGGAGTCTTTGGTTGCCGGTAAGTCCTGCTATTCGTTGGGGCCCCATTCACGCTTCAACTTGTTTCGATGTAGGAGTCTTTTCTCTCTTGAGGTTTATGTGTCTTCCGTGGGTCCAGTGGCTTGGGAGAAGGCGAGAGTGAGAGAGAGAGAGAGAGAGGCTTCCTTGTTCCAGCTTCAGTTGCACACTGCCTTCTGCTCCTTTCTGTGGCACAAAAAACCCCAGGTTGCCCAGCAGGTTAGTCATGTGACTAGCTCCTTATTTGGAACAGTCTGTCCTGCGAGGTTTGTGGATTATATTACCTTAGCAGTCCCTGGAATGCTCTTCCTTACACCTTCAATGTCTGGTGATCAAAATCCATTTGGGTTAATTGGAGCAGGGAATAGTCCTTTGTCTCCACAAGCAGTGTCTCTTAGTATGCAAATGTCCTTCCAGCCCAGTGTCTGGTGATCTTCAAACAAATCACTTATTCACTCCAGTAACAGTTTAAAATCAATGTTCATATGATGAAATTAATATGCCTCATTCTTGGCAGGTTGGGGGGTCTGCATGACACCTCCACACCCAGCGGAATGAAATGTGATTTTTTTTTTTTAAAAGAGCATTTCATTAAAAGGGACTAGAGAATACAGGAAGACACACATGCATCTCTCTCATTCATTCAGAACCCTAACAGTTGTTACAGCCTGTCTTTTCTTGGTAGCAGTGCTGCTTTAAAGGCCCTTTTTGGCATCCCAATAAGCATGTGGTTTTGGGTAAGTCTTTTCAGTTTGCACATTGCCATGACTGCCTAGGGTCTCTTTGTTCTTGTTGGGGTCTGTATGGGGAGGGTTAGATTTAATTACCCTAGGTTGGAGTTCTGCTCAGGGTGACAGCAGTGGGCGGTTTCACTTTGAACTCCCTTTCAGTGCTTTGGTGAGTCATGCAAGCGTTTTTCACCTCAGGGAATAGCTGATTCCTTTTTTTCCTGAATGTGGGAGCGGATTCTTTGCTAATCTTCCCTTTGTCCTCTGGGGCACTCTTGCTTACAGGTATTTGTCAAGATTCTGCTGCACTCCTCTGCAGCACTTTGACTAGATGAGGCATCACCCTCACGGTTCTTCTGCCCTCTTGAGGACTTTCTTTGTCTCTGCAGGTTCCTTTAAATGCTGTTAGCAACTCTGGTGGGGTGCTTCTACTGTCTGTATTTACATAGGAGGATGTGGGGTCTAACTTTTCAAATATTTCGGGGTTGGCTGACCGGAAAGTAGGGGTTTTCATCCAGGATTCTTCCCAGAATTCCTTTAACACTCCCTCTTGGTCCCTTTTTCCCCGTTCCTTTCTAACCTGTTGCCAGCCTTGTGCCTGCCTGTCCCCTTTTGTTCCAGGCAGGGATCCCTTACAGTTCACCAGCCCTCTGCTGGAGGATCCTCCAAACACTGATGCAGGACTTCGGGGTGCAGGTTTCACTGTAGGTTGGGGTTTCCCCTCAACCTGGCATGTGTGAAATTTTGGCCAGTCAAACTGCTGTCTTATGCGGGATTTCGTTTTTCGTACACCAACAGCCACTGCAATCTAATGGGCCATTCTTACTATTTCTCGCCAGTATCTCTGCAGAACCACTAACTGTTGGACCACTCTCCACTGTTTGCTCTCAGGTCTGTGAGGAGAACTCCATTTCCTCATCAGTACCTCATTCTTTCAATAGTAGCAGTCAGGAGTCTCCCTCTGCTTCACTTTCAGACTGGGCAGCCTGTGCTAACTCTCTCAATACTGGGTCAGCTCATTGAGCCTCAGCTAGGGAGATCCATTTTTAACTCAATCCCTGGATCTTCTAGCCTTCCAAAGAAAGTCTCAGACAGACAGATAACATACTAGACCCCCACATGCCAAATATGAAGTACATCGATTTTATGAACATTGATTTTTAACCGTTGTTGGAGCAAGGCAATGACTTGTCAAACAGATCAGCCGTGGCTGAAAAAAAACCCATTTACATACTAACAGACATCGAAGGTGAGGAAGTGCATTCCAGGGCCTGCTAAGAAGGATACAATCCACAAGGGCCAGGACTGGTTAGACCAGATGGTCACATGACTACTTGGCTGTTCCAGGGTTTTCTTTTGAACGGGCCACAGAGAGTTTGAATTCAGAAAGACTGTTTGCTCCTGGACTGAGAAGATCTGTCCTGTCTGCTCCCATCTCTTTCTCACAAGCCTCTGAATCCACAGACGACATATGTCCCCCAAGAGAGAAAAGTCTTCTACAGCGAACAAGATTTAAGAAGAATACTGGGCCCCAATGAAAAGCAAGATCTACTTACAATCAAGGACTCTACAGTAAGTTTGAAGAACCGTAATATTGCCTCAAACGTTTCCACTTTATTTTTCTTCTGCTCCTTTCTGTCTCTGCTTGCATGTGTGTATCATGTATGCATGCTAACATTGGTGCGTCGTGTATCGTAGGTGTCAACTGAATTAGAGTTTAAGTTTAATAAATTTCAACTTTTCTTCTTTAAACCTAAGAAAACCTGTTTGCGCTGGTTTCTTTGCCTTGTAATTGGAAAGTGGTGAACAAGGATTCACCAAGGTGGAGCAAAAAACACAATGTGTTTAAAAAATAAAACCCTGTTACAGTAAGACCAGGTGAAGGCTGAAAGGGAACCCTAGACCTCTTTCTCACCTGGTCGTAACAGAAATTTGGGTGTTAGAGTTCGGAATTTTACCCACAGACAAACGAGAGAAATTGGAAGTGGGAAGCCAAATTGTTCCCAATCAAAAAGAGCAAGATTTCAATACAGGTTTTCTTGTGGTTGTGTGTAATTGAATACTATCATGTCTGCAACTAAAGCTAGTGGCTCCCCAAGCCAGGGTGAAGTAACTTGGGATAAGTTAAAAGCACTGTCTATGGAGGAGTTGAGAAAAAATGTCTGAGCAGTGTGGGATCCCTGTACGTAGCAAGGTTAGGAAGCCTGAACTCCTAAGACTAGTGGCCAACCATTTTTCCCTTGAATCTGAAGAAGCAGAAACAGGGTTAAAAGCAGACTCTGACAGGGTATTGTTAGCAAAGATACAACTGGAACAAAGGAATTAGAAGGCAGGGAAAGAGAAAGAAAGTGCCTTCCAGAAGGAACGTGAAGAAAATGAAAGGCAGGTGTGGGAGGGAGAAAGAATATTCTGGAAGGAATGTGAAGAAAGAGAGCTGAAGCGGCTTGAGTTAACTAGTGGGTGACAGAGTAACCCCAATGAATGCATGGCCAATATAGAGGAGCATAATTTAAGGCTGGGTACAAAATTGTTAAAACTAGCTCAACTAATTCCAAAATTCAATGAGGAGGATGTAGAAGAGTTTTTTGTGTCCTTCGACAAACTGACAAGGTAGCTAAAATGGCTAGCTGAGACCTGGCCTCTTTTACGGCAAAGAAAGCTAACTGGAAGAGCCCATGAGGTTTATTCCCTGTTGCCAGAGTTGATCAAATTATGAACTGACAAAAAGTGCTATCCTTGGGGCATATGAATTAGTTCCCGAAGCCTATCGCCAAAAGTTTAGAACCTTCAAGAAGCAAGCTAATCAAACGTATCTGGAGTTTGAAAGAAGTAAGCAGCTGGCTTTTGACTGGTGGCTGAGGGCTCTTAAGGTACAGCTCAGTTATGAGAATCTCAGAGAAGTAATTCCGTTAGAGGAATTTAAATACTCTCTCCCACTCTCCATAAAGACCCATGTAGAGGAGCAGCGGGTCCAGAGAGCCCGGCAAGTGGCCGTTCTGGCCAATGAGTTTGCTTTAATTTATAAATCGGTTTCCCAGGGGAGAACCTTTCCTAGTCACCCCCACAAATCCAAAAAGGGCAAAGAGTGGGAGGGTGATAGGAGCCTAAGCAGTCCCGGGAGAGAAAGGAAAGCAGGAGACACATGGGGCCCTCATCTAGCCAAAAAGGAAGGTGCTGTGAGCAAGAGTGAGACCCAGAGACCTGTGTGCTTCCATTGTAATAAAGCAGGGCATTTAAAAGCTGACTGCTGGAAATGCAAGGGTAAGCCTGTCGGATTAATCAGGGCACACCCGCTCAGTGAAGAAACGAACCTGATGGAAAGCACAGCAAAACAAGCTGTGGCTTTAACTGCAGTAAGAGTGAGACCCAGGAAGCTTACGGCTGCAAGTGCAGGAAAATTTAATAGGATTCCTGAAGCAATACTGTTCACCACTGACCTCGAAGAAAACTGCCTACAAAGATCTAGCCATCTCTGTGGCACAAACGCCTCCCTTTCTGGAAGTAGTTTAAATCTGGCTCCATCAAGGGGATCTCCAGGCATCCAGCAGCAGAGATGTCAGCAAGCAGGGTAAGCAGCCAAACACATTGAAGTGTCGTCACAGACAGCAAACCAGGAAGTTAAAAGCACTGAATACCCATTCAGTTTTAATTTTCATTCTTGGATAGTAAAATAAATGATGATTGGATTAAGATTGAAACTAAAATATCATAAACTATATTTTTAACTTATTATTATTTTTAAAATATGTGGATTTTTTTTATCATAATAAAGAAATTTGATATTCTACAAATATATTATTAGCTTTTCAGGGACAGTGAGGGTGTTTAGCAATAATTATGAAGTTAGTACATTGTCAAAAACCCAGTTACACCTCATTCAACAAGGTGTAACTTTTTCAAGGGTTTTTGCAATGACACTAAAAAGTGTAAAAGTGGAAGTTTTTGTCAATTCACTGATTACTTAGGGATTGCAGTCTGGGGGACCTCAACAGCACACTATGTAGAGGAGCATAGAATCATTGACAGCAACTTTTGGATTTCAATGTTATTCTGTGTATGTGCAGATCGCCAAAGTTGCTGTCAGTCTCAGTGGAGCACTGACGATGAATGCTGACAGTTTCGCTGTCATTGTCTCCTGTAAAATCCAGGTTAATAAGTCTAACTTCAAATGAAGCAACCCATATTGGGCCAATGTGATCTCTCTGAGTGCGATTGCCAATTTAGTGGTAGTTTGTACTGAACTGTGCATAACTTGATGCTGTGAAACAAAACCCAATAAGAATTGAACTGTGTGCTATGGCCAAGTGAGGACGGGGTCGCAGTCACCCCTCTTGCTCTTCCTCTCATTTGACCACAACAGGGTTTGTTCCTTTTTAAACAGTGGTTATGCTTACCTCATCAGTGAGTGTTTTACCTTTTACCTTTAATGTGATCATGAAAAAAACAATTGGACAGGCTTTCTTGAGTTTAAACAAGAAAGAGGTAAGTTTATTATACTCAATATGCTACACCTGATTTACAAATTATAAAAAAAATACACTACATATTCATGCCACACATTCACACGAGGATCACACACACAAAAATAGATTACAAATTGGTAAGTAGGTTTTTTAGTTGTATTGGAAGTCCAGAATAAATAAAAGTTAAATACACAGTCTGAGTTTGGACGATTTGGTGTTCTTCCAGCTGGAGTTGTATTCTTGAAGTCTTTGCCTGGTCAAAATGCACTTTGTGGCTGGTCCGCTTTGCTCAAGGTTTTCTTGGAGGCAGAATTGTAGTTGCCTGTCTTCCCCGGTCTCTGGCTGTAGCAATCTGTGGGCTCGGAGGGTCCACAGTTGCAAACAGTTTTCAAATTTGATGTTTTCTGAAGAGAGAGAGAGAGCAAAGGGAGGCACACAGCCTTCTCTGCTGCTGCATACTCATTTACTGCTTGTCTCTTTGTGTGTGACAAAACTCCCAGTTTCACACAGCCTGGGGAGACGGTCACATGGTTCTCTCAAGCCCTTTTGTTTTTAAAAATTCTATTTGGACCATTGAAGTCCAAAGTCTAAAACTCAAAATCTCTCTCAGGTGCTGTTGTTAGCTTTATCCCCTGGAGGTTTGTCTTCACTCATGAATGCTTCAAGGTGGCTTTGAATATCCCGCTAACGAGGGTGAGCTAGATAATCTATTCAGTTAGCCAAAGCATTGTCCTGACTGGGCGTCTTGTTCGACTTCTGGCTCTGGCTGGGTCTTGAAAAGTGCAAAGATGTTTCAGATGCAAATTGCAGTTGCCATCTTGGCTGCCAGTTTTTTAAAAAGTTAATTGTAGGATTTTCTCCATTAAAAGGCTAATGTAACTTACCAACTGATGAATTAATATTTCTCATTTGCCATATAGTGTTTTCTTGACGCGTGGTTGTAACCATCTTACTTTACTTAGGACCTTAGCATCCAGCGGATAGTGCAGTCCTTCATTTCATCCCTGAGCTTTTTCAGCCAACCTCAGGTATCATCCTTTTGAACTCCCCTGCCTCCATACCACCACCTAACGATCCACCTTGTTCCCATCATGTCTGTACTCACTGACCTACATTAACCCCTGGTCCAGAAATGTCTCGATTTTAAAATTCTCATGCTCACGTTCAACTCTCAGCATCACCCAACTTATCTCTGCAACCTCCTTCAGCCCTAAAACCCACCAAGATCTCTACACTCCTTTAATTTTGATCTCCTACGCCTCTCCGATTTTAATCGCCCCACTATTGGCGGCTATGTCTTTGGTAGCCTAGGGCCTAAACTCAGGAATGCCCTCCCTAAATCTCTCCCCCTCTTTACCCCTCTCTATCTCTTCCTTTTAAGATGCTCCTTAAAACCTACCTCTTTGATTTTGGTCACCTTCATAATATCTTCTTATGTGGCTCGATGTCAAATTTTGTTTGATAATTGTTCCTGTGCAGCGCCTTGGGATGTTTACTATGTTAAAGGTGTTATATAAATGCAAGTTGTTGTTGTTTTTAAGGCAGGCAATAGATGACCCATAGAGAAGACCCCAGGTTAATTCCACTGACTGCGGTGAGTTAGCTGATGTCCACAAGAATAAAGGGAAGGCTGCTACAATTGGCCTGAACATCTTGGGTTGGGGGTGGGAAAATCAGATGGGGCGTTTGCTTCTCATCGCAGTCTACCGGAAATAGTGGCGCAGTGGTTAGCACCGCAGCCTCACAGCTCCAGCGACCCGGGTTCGATTCTGGGTACTGCCTGTGCGGAGTTTGCAAGTTCTCCCTGTGACTGCGTGGGTTTTCGCCGGGTGCTCCGGTTTCCTCCCACAGCCAAAGACTTGCAGATTGAGAGGTAAATTGGCCATTATAAATTGCCCCTAGTATAGGTAGGTGGTAGGGGAATTGAGGGAAGGTGGGGATGTGGTAAGAATATGGGATTAATGTAGGATTAATATAAATGGGTGGTAGATGGTCGGCACAGACTCAGTGGGCCGAAGGGCCTGTTTCAGTGCTGTATCTCTAAATAAATAAACTTATAATGCAGTGTTGTCAAACAGAAAAGTACAGAAAGAAAGAATTTGCATCTGTATAGTGCCTTCATATCCCAATACATATGTCATTGTATAACAACAGGACCCTGTTCAGCTGTGATGCTTCCCTCAGTCAAATAGTCTACCAACATCCTGCCTAAGCTCACACATGAAGACTGGTCACTTGGATGAAGTGCTGGAAAGGGCCTTTAGTACAGTGCCCCAGTATGGAGTCAACACCTTCTGTTGGCGGGAAAATGGTGAAAAACTTAAAAGAAAAGGTTGGAGCACTGGGACTGTGTTGTAGGAGGTCCATCTGATGAATTCTGGTTTGTGTAGATGTCTGGGCCTCTTGATTGGGACACTAGGCCAGTCTCATGCCCTAAGATGAAAATGAGCTGAGAGAAACTATTCAAATCAGTGATCTAGCAAACTGACAGACTTCAAATAGAGTTGGGGTGAGGAGGCAAAAGTAAATGGCTGCAATGTCTGGATAGTAGCAGATTAATGGTCCTCATGTCTTATCCAGATACCATCTTAAAAAGGACTATCAGTCTTCTCTCACCGTGCAGCAGTTGAACCCTAACCGACCTGCAGGCTGTGTTTGCTTGGATTGTGAGCAATGCCACTGAAGATCAGCTAGTTTAATATGAATCATGAAATCAAGATTTGACCAAAGTTCACTAGCTACATCTACTAGCTTTCTACTGTACTGCAACCGTACTGGAGGTGTCCCATCTGCCATCACTGTGTCTTAAATGACTTAAATATTGCTTTAAAATTGCTTTTGAATTGAAAATTTGAATTAAAAATTAAATTTGGTTTAAATGCAGCTTGGTGTAGGTAACAAATAAAGTGGGATGTTGGCGGTTATAATTCATTTCAGACATATTCAATGTGGGAATGATAAATGAAGTGAGACAGAAAGTAATACAAATATCGAAAGATGCAGGCGAGTCAGAGAGGAGGCTTAGAGAGAGACTGTCACACATATGGAGATAGAGAGGTACACATTACGATGTAGGGAAGCACAGAAAGAGGCGCATTTATATAGCACCTTTCACGACTACCAGACATCCAACGCACTTCACAGCCAATGAAGTAGCTTTTGAAGTGTAGTCACTGTTGTAATGTAGGAAACACAGCAGCCAATTTGTGCACAGCAAGCTCCCACAAACAGCAATGTGACAATGACCGGTTAATCTGTTTTTGTCAGGTTGGTTGAGGGATAAATATTGGCCAAATCTCCCCTGCTCTTCTTTGAGATAGTGTCAATGGGATCTTTTATGTCCACCTGAGAGGGCAGACCAGGCCTCAGTTTAATGTCTCATCTAAAAGACTGCACCTCTGACGGTGTAGCACTCCCTCAGTACTGCACTGGCGTAGGACTTGAACCCACAACCGCCTGAACTCAGGGGTAAGAGTGCTATTCACTGAGCCACGCGAGAGGCAAAGAGAGACAGACAAACACAGGGGCAGAGATTAAGACAGAGCAAGATTGAAAGAGTGAAAATGAAAGATATAAGAATATGTCATTAAGGTTGCCAGGGAAAGGCCACATTATGCTTAGTCCAGTTCGTATTTTATTTAAACATCCCAGTGCTTTGCTTTTGATCGTAGTTTAGTTGCAGAACAAGAGGTTTTCAGAGACTAATAATGCTTTTTTATTCTCTTTAATCACGACACCCACTCAATGTTTCCTGTCTCCGAGAACAAGCTTGATCCTAAACCTATGCCTTGGACTATAGCTGGTGAAAGGTGAATGTCAGAGGAGTGTGCTTTTTTCAAATTCTTTCATGGGATGTGGGCATCGCTGGCAAGGCCAGCATTTGTTACCCATCCCTAATTGCCCTTGAACAACTGAGTGGCTTGCCAGGCCATTTCAGAGGGAAGTCAACCACATTGATGTGGGTCTGGAGTCACATGTAGGCCAGACCAGCTAAGCATAGCAGATTTCCTTCCCTAAAGGGCATTAGTGAATCAGATGGGTTTTTACGACAATGATAGGTTTGTGGCACTGTTACTGATATTGGCTTTTAATTCCAGACTTTTTAAAATTAATTAATTGATTTCAAAGCCCACCAGCTGCCACGGTAGGATTTGAACCCATGTCCCCAAGGAATTAGCCTGGACCTCTGGATTACTAGCCCAATGACATTACCACTCCACCACCGTCACCCCTCCACTGCCTCAGGTTAGCTCAACAGTTTTTTGCCAGTGTGGTTGAGATTGAAAGTTCACCTATGCGACCCCGAGCTGATCTCGCAACACCATATCATCTCCATCACAAAGACCGCCCACTTCCACCTCGTCCCATGCCTCAGCTCTGCAGTACTGAAACGCTCAGCGATGCCTTTTTGCACCTCCAGACTCAACTATTACAGTGTTCTCCTGGTTGCCTCCCATTCCCTACCCTTCGTAAACTTAAGCTCATCCAAAACTCTGTTGCCCATATCCTCCCCTGCACCAAGTCCTGCTCATCCAACACCTTCTGTCCTCATTGAACACATTGGATGCCAGTCAAATAACACCTCAAATTTAAAATTCTCATCAATGTGTGTAAATTATGTTCTGGCCTCGCACTTCCCTCCCCTCCCCCCACCCTTCCCCAAACTCCGTAACCTCCCACCAGCCTTATCTTTCAGAACTTTCTGCTCTTCTGACATGTGCATTTTGGGCAGTCCCTCCCTTTCGCCCAGCAGTGACTGTGCCTTCTTGTTGCCTCTGCCCCATGTTCTACACCAGCAGGTTGCTGTTGTTGTTTTCCCTGTGTCCTAACAGGGCACAGATAAGCTGGCGTAGAATGTCACGAGCAATATTTCACTTCAGAATAATCGTGACAAGAGCCATTCTTCCTTCAATGCTTTGCTTTTAAAGCCCCATTCATACAGCATGTGAATCCCCAGCACCAGCTTACTCACCCAGTAAATCAGGCATGGGAAAGTGTAAAAGAACAGCACAATGAATTTAATTACTGACCACAGTCCACTGGCATCAACTCAAATCGAACAGTAACTGGCTCAGGGAGATTGCATGGCATGTGAAATAATATTTAGGTTTATGAATTTTGAACCATTTTTCGTGACATGCGCAGGACCAATGGAGACTGTAATCTTAATTGATGTTTGTTAATATACCACTTTCCTAGCATTCCTCTCTCTCGCCTTCCCAGCATTTAGTGGGCAGCACTCTCACCTCTGAGTCAGAAGGTTGTGGGTTCAAATGCAGCTCCTGAGACTTGAGCACAAACCCCAGGCCGATACTCCCAGTGCAATACTGTGGAAGTGCTGCACTCTCAGAAGTGCCATCTTTTGGCTTAGACATTAAAACAGGGGCCTATGTGCCCTCTCAGCTGGATGTGAAAGATCCTGTGGTCCTATTTCAAAGAAGTCCTGGCAAATATTTATCTCTCAACCATCAGTAAAACAGATTATCTGGTCATTATCACCTTGCTGGTTTTGGGAGCTTGCTGTGCACAACTTTTCTGCCACATTTCCTATATTACAACACTTAAAAAGTACTTATTTGGCTATAAAACGCTGTGGTATGCCCTGAGATCATGAAGGGCAGCATACAAATGCAATTCCTTCTTGCTTTTAGGGACAAGTTACACTATTACTGACTTGACTAAAAATTCCACCTACAAATGACGGAGAGTGACGATCACAATCTATCAGGCTGAAATCTATCGTGGGTGAACTACTGTAATCTGATTTCACTTTTACACCTGTATCCTCTCGTCTGCTTTGTGCAAATTTGCAAATATGCAACTCCTTTCCAAACAGCACTGTGGGTGTACCTACACCCCAAGGACTGCAGCAGTTCAAGAAGGCAGCTCACCACTACCTTCTCAAGGGCAATTAGGGATGGGTAATAAATGCTGGCCTAGCCAGCGACGCACACTTCCCATGAAATAATAAAAAAAAAACAGAAACTGCAAAAAGGGTAGCAAAAGGCTGTGGCAGCCTGCATCCCAGAATTTTCATTATACAAGCTCTCATTTGGGGAATTGTGGAAGAGATTCTTGAGTGCTCCTGAGCATCTGGTAGAAGCTGGAAAGTGGGAGACTGGGAACAGCTGATTCTTGGGGAATAATTCAAAGCAGAAGGTTCCCCATGTTAACAGGGTGGGGGGGGGGTGGGAAGGGCACCTTTCTGTCACTTACACTGCTGTCCCCCACCCTCTCATTCCTGGTGGTTTTGCCCAGGTAACCATCATGAGACCTAGACTGTGACCACTCCACAGAAATGAGAGCAAAGCAGCAGGGCCGAACTGGTCTATGTCAGTGTTAATGTTCTATTCAACCTCAAGAGTGCTTTTCTTCTCAACTGACAGGCAAACTTTCAGCAGGAAGAATAGATCAAGGGCAGGAACCCTTGTCCCCTCCTACACCAAAGGTGAGAGGTGAAATGTAGGGTGACAACTGCTGGACATGTGGACTCAGCATAGACCAGACATCAAACTGAGGACTTCCTGCTTGTCATAGTTGGCCTACTCACTGCCTTAACCACTAGGGAAGACCCTCAAAGATATTTTGTGGACAAAATGTCATTCCATCTTTGAATATCCCTCCCGTTCAATGCTCAGATGGTTAACGCAGCAGCTTTTGATTGTGAGGTGACTCTTTGACATGAGTCCTGATAACTCAAACAAAGGGTTGGTGTGTTTGTAGCAAAGGCAGATCAGCCAAGGTTAATTCAGCCTGGGTTGTTTTGCATTTCCAGGAATGCCTTCAGCACTTAAAAGCCAACTGACAACTTTGGAATGCGCATTCCCTGAGAGAGCTACACATTCCGAGCAGCTCAGGGAGCTGTATGAGCCAAATGTATCCCACCTCAGAGTCTGTTGCTATACCTGGAAGTCAACAGAGAGAATTCTCTCCCCCCATCCCCACTCTTTTTAATAGAATTATAGAACCTTATACACAAAAAGAGGCCATCATGCTGCCTGTGCCAGCCTTTGAAAGAGCTATTCAATTGGTCTCACTCCCTCTACATTTTTTCCCCATAGACCTGCAAATCTCTCCTTTTATCTAATTCCCTTTTGCAAGTTATTATTGAATCTGCTTCCCTTATTCTTTCAGGCAGTGCATTCCAGATCATAACATTTACTCAGCAAGGGTAAAAGAAATCCTTCTTATCTCCTCTCTGACTCTTCCTTTTTCCAGTTGCCTTTAATCTCTGTCCTCTGGTTAGCAACCCACCCTGCAAGTGGAAACAGTTTCCTTGTATTTACTCTCGCAAAACCCCTCGTAATTTTGAACATAATTTTGAATGTGCTGATTTCTTGCTGAGGTACAGTTCCACTGGAAACACGAGCCCTCTGCTACCTTCACCAAGTCACCTTCACCTACGAGGCTCAACAACTGATTTTCCAAGTGGACACAAGGGTGACCCATGGGTTACTTCCGACACAAATTGGAAAATTGAGGCTGAGCTATGTGGCAGTGGGCAGCATCATAACTGGGCTTGACCCTGACCCCGACCCCCACTGGATGCCCACACTGTACACCAGGAGTCACTGGCTAGTGAGGAGTTAGGAAGCACCGTTATTGTTCCTGTTGCCAAGCTGAGATCAGCATCAGGCCATTGAAGAAGCTCCGAGCCTAGGTTTCCCCTTCACGGTGGCTTCTTGTTGTTTTGGGTAACATCCTTCGGCCTAGGAGGGAAGAATTCTCCGAGACGCGTTTCTGGATATGGTCAGTTTAGACAAATTGTATGACACCACTGACTGGAGCACTGGATGTGTACCTATGAAAGGACTTGCATTTATATAGTCCCTTTCACACCCTCAGGATATCGCTAAGTACTTTGCAGCCAATGAAGTGCTTCCAAAGTATAAACAGAAAATGCTGGCCAGGCAGCATCTCTGGAGTGAGAAAGACAGAGTTCACGGGCTGAATCTTAGCTCATATAAATGCATGGTTTGGGGTCAGGTCAGTGGTTAAAATTCAGAAAGAAATCAGAAACAGCAACTCAGCCGCCTCGAACCTGTCAAGTTCCAATTGGTGGGGGCGGGGGGGTGCGGAGGGAATGCCTCGTTAAAAAGCACTTAGTGCCTGAAAGAGGGACCCAGCATCAGGAAGGGAGGAGCCCGCTGAGGGCCACCCTCTGCTCTTGCTGCTGACCCCCTCCCCTCCTCCCCTGTGACCCCCACCCCGCAAGAACCCTCCCGCCCTGACCTACCTGAGATCTGGGTCCAGCAACGCTAATCGGCCTCCGGTACGGTCATCCTAGCAGTGATGCTACAGTTGCTGGCCTCTGATTGGTCGCCAGCTCGCCAAGGGCAGGACTTCTGGCGACAGGGTCCTAGATCCTATGGAAGGTCTGCTGCTGTCCACGTAAGTGCCTGATTGGCACTAAATTCGGTGGGCCTTCCGGAAAAGAGATCTCAGCTTCGGTTTCTACAGACACCGAGACCCCTGCCGCCAGGATAAAATTCTCCCCTTTGTGTCCTCCTCACAAGTTGCTTTCCTATCTTTGTATCATCAGCAAATTTGAATACAATATACTCAGTCCTTCATCCAAGACATTAATATAGCTTGTAAATAATTGATGATCCCTGTGGCACCCCACTAGTTACAGTTTACCAACCTGAAAATGACCCATCTATCCCGACTCTCTATTTCCTGTTAGTTAGCCAATCCTCTATCTAATGTAATGCTCATGTATTCCACCCAACATAATGAGCTTTTAAGTTTTGCAGTAACCTTTTATGTGGCACCTTTTGAATGCCTTTTGGAAATCCCCTAATACACTACATCTATTCGTTCCCCTTTATCCACCCTGCTCGTTATATCCTCAAAGAACTCTAATGAATTTGTCAAAACACAATTTCCTTTTCATAAAACCATGTTGACTCTGCCTGATTGCATTATGATTTTCTAAATAGCCTGCTACTACTTCCTTAATAATGGATTCCAGCATTTTCCCAATGACAGATGTTCAACTAACTGGCGTTTAGTTTCCTGCTTTCTGTCTCCTTTCTTGAATAGAGGTGTTGCATTTGCGGTTTTCCAATCCGCTGGGCCCTTTCCAGAATCTAGGGAATTTTGGAAGATTACAACCTATGCATCACTATCTCTGCAGCCATTTCTTTTAAGACCCCAGGATGCAAGCCAGCAGGTCCAGGGGACTTGTCTGCCTTTAGTCGCATTAGCTAACCTAGTACTTTTTCCCTAGTAATAGTGATTGTTTTACGTTCCTCCCTTCCTTTTGCCCCTTGACTTTTTACTATTCTTGGGATGCTTTTAGTGTCTTCTACCTTGAAGACAGATACAAACTATTTGTTCAAAGTCTCTGTCATTTCCTTATTTCCCATTATTAAATCCCCAGTCTTATCCTCTTCGGCAGCATATTCTATTTTATCTACTCATATATACTTGTAGAAGGTGCCCTTAAAATGTATCAGATTACTAGGCAGTCTCAACACTTGTACACACAGTTCCTGATTAAAAGCATCACTTGAATTTTTTTTTTCACCTGCTTTTGCTTCTCCAAGGTTCATTATAAACTGGAAATGTACGAGCTCCCCAAGTTTAGCTCGTTCTAAGACACTGGGTTCATTATGTGAGGTATTCTCACTCGTTTGAGCAAAAGGTTTGAATCTATAGTTATTATTAATTTATTTTAATAAAATGAAAGTGCGCAAATGCATGGGGGTTAGCAGAGGTGTTCTTGGGGTCCATCAGTAGTACCCTACCCTCAAGCAGCAATATGATAATGATCAGACTTTTCAGTGTTGTTAGTTGGGGGATAAATGTTGTCCAGGACCCTGGGCTCTGCATCCATGTAGAACTTTTACGTGTACCTGAGGGGGCCTACCAGGCCTCGGTTTACCATCTCTCCCAGGGACCAGTAGGGGAGAAGAGAAAAAGGAATCTCTCCCCCCGCCCCACCCCTCTCTACCATCCAGAATTGTTCTTTTAATAAGTGAACAAGAGCATTTTAATTAACTGTTTTCTCCGAGTATGGTCATTTGCCTCTTGCCCGCCTACCACAGTTCTACTGGCCAATGAGATTTAACTGAGGAGAGGATGGGGTTTGGTGGCAAGATTGAGATTAGATCTTTCACAGGCCTGACGAGAAGTGGTGATAGCCATCACAATTGTGGCCATTTGAATATGAGCAGCACTTAGTCTAAAGTTAGTCAGCAAGATAATCAGTGAGTTAAATCTCCATTTTTTCAGCTACACCATCGAATTTAGCTCCACTAACCTGATTCTAGTCAAAGGGGAATCTGATGTGATAAAAACACATGTGATGACTTGATTCTGTAAATGCTGAGCTCATAATGCAAAAGTGATAATTGGAGTTAAGACCTAAGCTTTAAAACAATCGTCCAGACACTCCTGTCTGGGCAGCAGCAGTGGTCTTGAGATCACTGTCTATGGATCAAAATCAGTTGTCCCGGTGGCCCCATTGAAGTAAAACCATATCTGAATTTTTCAAGAAAAAATGGCCAAGTACTCTGTGGCACAGAATGAAAGATCACAGGTTCGTATGGATAATTCCTCAGTTGGCCGGTCCCTAATCTCGCCCATGCTCTCAAGTTCGGATAGCCAATTGAGACCATGTCACCTTGGGTTGCACCAGTGCATCTTCTACTGGTCCAAGACGAGAGCTAAAGAACCTGGAAGCAGGTGACCAGCCTGCCTGATAATTGAAGCCAATCCTCAAAAGTGTGGTTCCATCTCCACAGTTACCATAGCTATACTGATATTGCACATTGCCATGCTAGGCCTGCCAAAAATGAGGCACGTTAATTATGTCATGCACATTGATTTTTAACCGTTGTTGGAGCAAGGAAATGACTTGTCAAACAGATCAACTGTGGCTGGAAAAAAAACATTTACATTCTAACAGACATCGAAGATGAGGAAGCGCTTTCCAGGGCCTGCTAAGAAGGATACAATCCACATGGGCCAGGACTGGTTAGACCAGATGGTCACATGACTAACTGGCTGTTCCAGGGTTTTCTTTTGAACTGGCCACAGAGAGTTTGAACTCAGAAAGACTGTTTGCTCCTGGACTGAGATCTCTCCTGTCTGCTCCCATCTCTTTCTCACAAGCCTCTGAATCCATTGAAAACACATGAACCCCAAGAGAAAAGTCTCCTACAGCAAACAAGGTTTAAGAAGAATACTGGGCCCCAACGAAAAGCAAGATCAACCTACAATCAAGGACTCTACAGTGAGCTCGAAGAACTGTAACAAAAATTCTTCAGATATTGCCTCAAACTTTTCCACTTTATTTTTCTTCTGCTCTTTTTTGTCTCTATTTGCATGTGTGTATCGCGTATGCATGCTAGCATGGGCACGTCGTGTATCCATAGGCGTTAACCGAATTAGAGTTTAAGTTTAATAAATTTCAACTTTTCTTCTTTAAACCTAAGAAAACCTGTTTGTGCTGGTTTCTTTGCCTTGTAATTGGAAAGCGGTGAACAAGGATTCACTAAGGGGGAGCTAAAAACACGGTGTGTTTAAAAAATAAAACCCTATTAATGGTAAGACCAGGTGAAGGCTGTGAGGGACCCCTAGACACCTTTCTCACCTGGTTGTAACAACATTTCAAATTCAATGGAAGCTCACTCTGAATGCGTAGTTCATATTTTTTAAGTAGCTCTTTCTTGAAACATGAGTTTTTCAGATATGTGTTTTGGTTTAGACGTAAAAATGGCTCAGTTTCACGTCTGGGTTCAGAGCATTGTGGGTTCAAACCCATGATCGGAATTGACACACCAGGACAGTATCGAAGAGATGTTAAACCAAGGTGCAGTTTGTCAGTTCAGCTGTTCAGCGTCCCATGGCGCTATGTGATGAACAGCAGGCAGCTCTCTTGGTGTTCTGTCCAACATTCCTCCTAAACTCCCAACACCTGAAAACCGAAATTAGCTGTTCAGCCATCTCAAGGCAGGTCCTGGGATGTTATTCATGGCAATGTGATAGCTACAACTGAGTCACTTCTATAAGTAATTCATTGTGAAGCTTTCTCAGATGGTTCAATATGCCAATGTACATAACTACAAGTATTATTTGATGATATTGACAGAATCTTTCTGTCATCTGCGTGAGTTTATAATCCATGTGTTCTCTTTTATCGTTGTAAACCCAAATTTGTTAGTGTATTTTGCTCATGTTAATTCAATACTGGATCGATGGACATTTCTGCTCTGTTCCTTCTATGAGATATTTGTTTCAGTGTATCTAGTGCATGCCGGTAAGGCATATCAGCATAGTCGATACTCCCAGCCTGTGAATTTCCTGGCCTCTGTTCCTCTACTCCCCTCTCTTTCTCTCTATATCAGGTCTATGCAAATTTTCCCCAGTGTCCTGGCCAACCTTTATTCCCTCAACCATCTTCACTAAAAAACAGATTATCTGGTCATTATCACTTTGCTGTTTGTGGGAGCTTGCTGTGTGCAAATTGCCTGCTACATTTCCTACATTGCAACAGTGACTACATTTCAGAAGTACTTCATTGGCCCGTCAAGTGTTTTGTGGCATCCTGAGATTGTGAATGGTGCTATATAAATGCAAGACTTTTTTTTTTAATGAGAGCTGCCTAGAAGATAGATTTACCTCACATAGGCGCTCCCTCTCCCTTTGGACGCACCTCAATTTGGTTCATTTGCAGCCGGGTGAGATTAGGAACTGAAGGACAGCAGGATATATAAACTGCAAGGCCATGTCCTAATCTTTAATAATTATTGAGAAGTTACTTAAAGTCACAGAGTCATAATGGCACAGAAAGAGGTCATTTGGCCCATTGGGTCAATGCCAGCTCTCTGTAGAGCAATCCAGTCAGTCCCATTCCCCCGCTCTTACCCCGTAACCCTGCAACTTTATTGATCCAATTTCCTTTTGAAATCACTGAGTGCTGGTCATCACTGGGATTGAAAAGAGCAGAAGAGAAGAAAAGGGAACAGTGGTGAGGTGATGCAAAGGCTGAATTTAATAATTGAAGAAGGGAACATAGGAACAGGAGGAGACCCATTCAGCCCCTTGAGCCTGTTCTGCCATTGAGTAAGATCATGGCTAATCTGTAATGAGGGTTATAAAGTGTTCCATATTCTTGAGGTCTCAGAGCAAGTTAGAGCAGACGGTGCAATCAATTTTGATTTTAATGCAATAACTATCTCGGGGGGAGAAAGAGTGTGTGGGACATCGTTTTCAGAGCTTAGAAAGAATTAGCAGCTGCCACCCCATTCCAAAAATATACAAATATTTACATTTCTTGTACTGCGGTGCAGGTCCTTTAAGTGCTTTGCCTACCTAGGCAGGAATTGCACACTTGGGCTGGGATTTTATCTGGGTGACAGGGGTCTCAGCCACCAGCTAAAGCACTGGGGTCATGTGGACGGCCTTCCCACCCTGCTGCCAATTGAGGCCAGCAGTCCGGCATGTTCCCGCCTCCAGGCGCTCGTCCTGCAGGCTGGTCATCACTGGCAGAGGCCATCTGCTTGGCAGCAGCAGGTAGCCAATTGGTATGATTAACTTCCCTCTTGTGGGCTGATTAGAGTGCTACTGGGAAGGGGCCCCCAGAGGGACAAGTCCGACAGGTGCCTGGAGGCAGCTTGACGGTGGCTGGCCTAGGGAGGGGACCTCCTGTTCTAACCCTCCCACTGGAACTGCAACCATCAGCGGGCCACAGCTGCAACGGCCAGCTGTCCTGTGGAAGGGTTTCCCCTTCACAGTGGCGGCCTAGCAGCTGTGGCCACCGTTCATTTTTTTTAAGTTGAAACCTCTTCAGAAGGCACCTCAGAATGGAAGTGCCCTCGCGCTCTCCATCGAGCAGAGGCAGCGCCTACCTCTGGCATTGGGGCTGCCATTCTTCCAAGGCTGAAGGTCCTCTGATAGGACCTGCTGCTTCAGGAACCTCCCCCCCACCCCCACCCCCACCCCCCACCTACCACCGACCTTCATCAGGCAACGGACGTGGAGCCGGCCTCTTGATTGGCCACCTCCTGGACGATCGCCCAGACGGGCGCTGACAGTCAGTGTGGGGTCAGGACCTGGAAGTGGTACCCCCCCTCGATTATTTTTCAAAGTGTTCAAGATTCTGCCTCTAGGGGGGAATTCTATGCTCTCCCCGACCGTGACTTTTGAGGCAGGGTGAGCATATAATCAGGAGGGATGGTAGTGGGGGCACACGTGGACGACCTTCCCACCCCGCTGCCAATTGAGGCCCTAAAGTGCATAATTAATGACTAAATAAGGGCCTCATCCCACCACCACCAGTATTAGTCCAGCGGCGGGCGGGCCTGTTGCTGCCAAGCAAAACTGTGCTCCGGGATGGGGAGGCGGGGATGATCCCTTGTTAAAAGGAAATTTGAATTCAGTTTTTCTGGGAACTAAAAAAAGCTAGTCTAATGGTGACCATGGAACCATTGTCGACTGTTGTAAAAACCCATCTGGTTCACTAATGTCCTCCAGATCCACAGCAATGTGGTTGACTCTTAAATGCCCTCTGAAATTGCCTAGCAAGCCACTCAGTTCAAGGGCAATTAGGGATGGGCAATAAATGCGGGCCTAGTCGGTGATGCCCACATCCCACAAATGAATAAAAAAAAAAGCCGCGGCTCACCTTCATCTCCACACCAGGGACACCTGTGAAGGCACTCCCTCTCGGAAAGAGATATCCACAACGTATCGTTATCCATAACAACTACCTCCCAAAGGCATCACCAATGTTTAGTGCCCTTGATTTCATGCATCAGTGGTTCATCTGGTCCTTGAGAGCTCTGCTGCCAAGAAAGTGACCAGCCCACCCCCAGATTATTGCCAATACCCTCTATAGCTGGCTGACAAAGGCCCGAGACACCAATAGCTCTGACCCTTCCCTTGTGTTTTCTCTTCCATGGCAAAACATCCTCTGGAACCTGTGTCCCTGGCCTGGTGTCTCTTCACGACCTCATTTCATTTACCCTTAACTTTGCCCCTCCCACTTTTCTTGTGTCCAGAGTCTCTCTTTCAGGGCATCACTTCCTACTTCCCCAATTTCAATAGCCTCCCATGCCCACTATACCTACATTTCCAGCCCTACAATTTCATTTCAGGAGAGGTTTAGGGAGGGGATTCCACATCCAGGCAGCAAAGGCACAGCTGCCAATGGTGAAGTGATGAAAATTGGGAATAGGCAAGAGGCCAGAATTGGAAGAGCTCAGAGAGCTTGGAGTATATTGTAAGGCTGGAGGAGGTTACAGATATAGGGAGGGGGCGACGGCAATGGAGGGATTTGAATATGAGGAAGACAATTTTACAATTGAGGTGTTGCCGGACTGAGGATCAATGTAGGTCAGCGAGCACAGGGGAACTTCAAAACTTTTGGGCTCCCTGAGTCTCTGGCGGTAAATGTAACTTTGTCTGATAAAATGGGCAATATTGAATTTGCCGCCCATTAAACGTCCCGCCCATTTTAAATTTCTATTGAAGGCGGGGTGTATCGATGGACAGCTAATTTATTACAACCTGTTTTACATTATCGAAATTAAAATGGCCTTCCATCTGTATGTGTGTGTGTGTGTGTATTTAACATGTGTGCACATATGTGTGTGTATTCATGTGTGTCCAAAATGTAATAGGGCAATGAGGAAAGAGCAGGGAGAGTGGGACTAATTGGATAGTTCTTTCAAAGAGTCAGCACAGGCATGATGGGCGGAATGGCCTCCTTCTGTGCTGTATCTTGTATGAATCTATCTGTACGTAAATGACTCCCGAGTGTAACTATTTATCTCTTTTCTCTCCATTTTGCTTCCTCCTTTTTCTTCCCCTTTTCTCTGTCACTTTTTTTTCTCCTTCACACTGCACCCTGCCCCGATCAGAATGCTGCTGTGTATCTACTCCTACAATGCAGAGGCTGCTGTGTGAATCTGAAGCTCTTCCCTAATACAGGGTTATGGAGGAGTTTGATAGGTTAGGCATAGAGATGATGGGCAGGATTTTATCATGTCATTTTGTCTGGGGCGGGGAAGGCCAAGGATAGCCTTCCACCCCAGGCCTTCCTGCCTCCAATTTTACTGAAGACGGAGGGGTCCACCGCCACGGGGAGATACTGCCAGTGAGACATGGCAGCCTCACTGTGGGGTCAGGGGGGGTCGCTCTACAATCCAAGGCCCCCAGAGACCTCCCCATGGGAGCGACCACCCACCCCCCCCCCCCCCGCCCCTCCCCACTATCACCAGCACTCCCACACCCCGTTGCCAGAGTCTGCCTGACTGACCCAGCAACCCTGACCCCACTTACCCCTCTTGGGTCTCCGAATTCTTCCCTTCTGTGATAGGAGGGCAGGAGAGGCTAAATAACAAAAGTGATGCTGGTGCCAGGGCAAAGGGAGATGTAAAGAAAGAAGAGATGGATTTCGTGGAGGTGTAAATGGGAAAAGCAGAAACATCAGCAACAGCTGCCATCTGAGAAACGAGATGGGTCAGAGGTTATGACCTCCAGCATTTTCTGTTTTTGTTTCAGATTTCCAGCATCCGCAGGATTTTAGTTTTGTATTGGACCGTAAGTATAAGGTAGATAGATAGTATAAGAAAGGCCCAATAAACCCAACAGGGAATTCAGGCCAAGAGAGTGGTAAGAATGTGGATCGTGCTACCACAAGGAGTGATGGAGGCGAATAGCATCGATGCCTCTAAAGGGAAACTAGATAAGTTAATGAGGGGCAAAGGAATAGAAGGAAATGCAGGTAGAGTAGGTGAAGAAGGTTGAAAGGAGGTTTGTGTAGGCAGCATAGACCAGTTGGGTCAAATGGCCTGTCTCTGTGCCATGCTGTAGACTCTGTAATTCTGTGGGCTGTTTTGGCAAGTACCCATTTGACCTACTCTTCCTTTTCTCTCCAGATACAGACGGGAGCCTCCGCTGCAGCAGTGAGACAGTGAACATAACACTCATGATGCACAGCTGGATCATCCCATCGGCAGAATTTGCTCACAAGCTCCTCGTACTATATCCTTTCAGCTGAAAGTTCCCGCTGATCACGATAGAGCGCTGGTGACTTGTACTGTGCTATTCTGTGGAAATATTCCATTGCATTCAGAGTTTGACTTTAATAGTGAATAGATACCAAAGAAATTAGCAAGATTAAGTTTCCTTCAAGTGTAGAAGGTTAAAGGGTGATCTGATTGAGGTGTTTAAGATGATTGAACGGGAGGGTCGATAGAGATAAAGGGGGGAATTTTATCCTGGTGGCAGGGGTATCGATGTCTGGAAAAAAACCACGCCGAGATCCCATGTTGCCTCTGCCAAAAAACCCACTGAATCTAGTGCCAATCAGGCGCTTAAGTGGACAGCAGCAGGCCTTCCACAGCATCTAGGACCCCATCGCCGGAAGTCCCGCCCTTGGAGAGCTGCCCACCAATCAGAGGCCAGCAGCTGCTGAGCACCTACTGGAGGTCGAGGAGCGTCACTGGAACCAGGCCTCAGGGAGATCAGGGCAGCAAGGGTCTCTAAGTGTCTTTGAACAATGGACACCCCCCCCCCCCCACCCCACACACATTCCCTGGAGCCAGGAAGCAACCTGCACGGTTTCTCGTGCCGTTCTTCCCGCGCAGCAACAGGGCCGCCCGCTGCACAGCTAATTGCGGCTGTGGCGGGAAGAGGCCCTTATTTGGGGGTTAATTGCCCAATTAAGAGCCTCAGTTGGCAGCGGGCCGTTCAGAGGCCTTCCCGCCCTGGACTAAATTTTGGTGGAGGCGGGATGGTGGCGGGATCCCCCCCTGCCATCATCCCACCTAATTTTATGCTCTCCCCGCCTGCAAACCCACTGCTGGGGAGAGCATAAAATTCCCCCCAAACTGTTTCCATTTGTTGGAGAATCCTGAACAAGCGATGATATCAGGGAGCATTTCTTCACACAAAGGGTAAGGGAAATCAGGAACTCTCTTCCTGCAAAAAGCTGTTGAGGCTGGGGGTCAGTTGAAAATTTTAAAACAGTTTCATAGATTTTTGTTAGTCAAGGGTATTAAGCATTACGGAGCCAAGGCGGAGAAAATGGAGTTAAGATACAAATGAGCCATTATCCAACTGAATAGCAGAACATGCTCGAGGTGCTGAATGGCCTGCTGCGTTTATTTTCAGTTCCCTCGCTGCGTGATGCCACCTGCCTTCTCAGCGAGTCAGAACAGATTGTCCCCTTTACCTTAGAGAAAGGCATTTTTAAAAATCCCCAGTGGTGGTCGCAGCAGCTATGCTGTGAGATTACGGTGCACGGAGAGCTTTGATGTTGTACCTCAGCAGGAAACAGAAACTCTTATCTACCAGTCCCGAGAGCTTGAGGTAATTCTGCGCGTCACCGATTCTCTGAACAGAGCCTTTCAAAGGAGAAGTTTGCAAAATGGGGAACTCTCGGCCGTGAGGATTTCCCCGACCTTTTTACCGTCCACCATGCATTCATCCTCGAAGCGTGGACAGTGCCAGCAAACGCCAATCCCCCTTACAATCCACGGTGAAGGAAGTGCCAGGCAGTTTATCTGGGAGCGGAAACTGGGGGAGAGGTCAGAAGGCAAATCGTGCCAGTGGTAATCTAAAGAGAGCCATTTTTTGGGCAGCTGTGGGCGAGCTCTAATTTGCAAGGGGCTGGTGTATTTGTCGGCTACAAAGTGGTTTATGTTGGGCAGTGGTTTAGGACTGGTAAAGGGTGACTTGGCTGAGACTAGCCAAACTCCATTCACATAGAACTCGGGTTGCCAATCCTGGAGGGATGGTAACCCTACATCAACTTCACGTTGCTGTGCAACCAGTGCTGCCTCTGAGGCCCTGTTCTACAGCTTAATTAATCAATTCTCCCTAAGCGATAAGGAGCTAACATTCATGAAGAAGGTATCAAGTTCTATGGTACAGTGGCCCAAGCTAATGGGACTCTCAGTTTGCTAGTTTTATAGGTCCTGTGTGAAATGAGTATGAGCAAGCTTTGACCCCATATCTGAATGAGAGTGGCCTACAGCTAGCGTTGCCAACCCTCCAGAATTGCCCTGTAGTCTCCAGGAATTAAAGATTAACCTCCAGAAACACCCAGGAGACATATTTGGGGCATTAAAAAAAAAATCATTTTCTTTGAATTCTTGCATTCATTAATTAATAGATGGGAAAAGAGGCTGTTCACCTGAGTGGGGCAGCTGGAGAAGGTGGCCATGTTGTGACATCTGCAGGATCACATGGAACCAGAGTTGAGAGCCTTGCCTACAGCACAGAAGATCAGTCTAAATTGGCAGCATGATTTGACTATCTGACTCAGAGAGGCCACAGGTGTGGGAAATGGAGACTTGTCACATTGGCACAGCTGGAGTTGGGACAGAATGGAAGGAGCTTTTCTCTGCAGCCAGCACTGCTTTACTTGACCTGGAGGGGGGCTGAATTTTCCTGGCCCTGGGGCAGTGGGCTTGGAGGCGAGGGGTGGGAGGGCAGGAAAATAGAGGGGAGCTGTGTCAGTGTGGCTCGCTAATGCATTCTCCCGGCGGGAAGTTTCCCTGGGCAGGTGGGAACGCCAATCAATTGCCTGGACCATGGAAGTGGGCAGGATATTAAATCAATTAGGGACCAAATTAGGTCCAGTTTTGCAACCACACTGGCATTTTGCCACCGGCAGAGCAGCACCCCAACCCACCGCAGGCAGAGGCTGCCATCTCCATGGAGGTGGGCTCCCTGCAGCAGGCTGGGGAGCCATCAGAGCCGGAGGCTCCGTGCCCCAGTGATGGGATGGGGCAGCAGGAAAGGCCCGCACTCACAGCCCAAAGGATCCAGCTGGAGGGGTTCTCCCTCTGTTTCGTTGGGCCTATTGGCTTAAGCCCTAAAACCTTCACCTTTAAATGCATGCCTCCGGGGGTGCCTCCATGTCGAGGCGCCCTCGCAGCCCCCGACCTGCCTCAGATGTGCCCACCTCTCCCAGTGGGACTGCCGCCATCTGATTGGCAGCATTGGGAACCCAAATGAGATGGTGAGAGCCCGGGGTAGGGGGTGGGGGGGAATGCTCAGGGACCATCGCACCATCAGGCGAGCTGCCAGTAAGTGCAGGCTCCTGTCCCCATTCCGAAGCCGGTGAGAAAATCCAGCCCAGGAATTTACTTTGGTTGCATTGAGCTGGGAAAGTGTTCGAGCTTGATGACAACAAAGTTTTCAAGAAAAAAGTACAAAAATTAAATGAAATAAAATGTTATGAAGCTACGTTTGGGTTTTTAAAAAATGCATTTGACAGGTAGAAGGGGCGATTTAGGCCCTTTGAAATGGCCTAGAAAGCCACTCAATTCAAGGGCATTTAGAAATGGGCAACAATGCTGACCTAGCCAGCGATGCTCATATCCCATGAAAGAATTTTTAAAAATATATAGGCAGCTCTATAGTTTTCAATCAGCTAGAAAATAATGAGTTGGAGTATGAGATGGTGTGAAGAGTCTTCACGTAAGCTCAAGGGAGTCTATTTTGACCTTCGGGGGATTGAATGAAGGGGTATGCTGATTGGTGCTGATTGGCCGCTCATTTTGTCAGCCAAGAGACCCCCTCCATTTTGAGGCCTTGCGTAAATTTGGCAATAAAGCTGCAGAACACCAAACAGGCCTCACAATTGGGTCGAGGGGCGGCCGCCAGGCAAGTAAGTGGGGGTCCCAGGCCTGCAGAGGCCGAGATTATTTTTGTGATTCCTCCCCTCCCCCCCCCCCACCCCAGTCCTGCTCTGCCTGGGCCCACAGAAATGATTCAATGCTTACATTTTCCAGGCTTCTTCTTAAATGGCCCATGGGACAGCTCAGAGGGATCTTGACCCAGGTTCCAACCAAAGCCAGCCTACAATTTCAACAAGGGTCCTATTTGCACCACAGGCCCCCAATTTCCATACTAAAAGGGGCCTATCACCTAAAATGTGCTGTCACTTTGGACACCCGTCAATAGGCTGCTTTCAAAATGGACACCGATTGCCATGGTAATGGGGCATTAAGGCTATTAACATCATTAGTGTCAGGTGAAGGAAGTGAAAATTGACTCTGGTGAGGATGGAGGAAGGAGAAGTGCTCTGAAGGGGCAGGGGGAGTGCACTTGGATGAATGAGAGGAAAGTTTAGAGGAGCTCTGAACACCGACTGAATGGGATCAGATAGACAGACCACTTCCTGTTAGCAAATCCAGCCAATGGCAGATGGATCTGATCGCTGTGAAGTAATCCATTGAGGAAGAAGATCAGTTTCCAAACAGGAGGATCCTAAACAAGGGAGGAACAGAGAGATCAGGTCAGAAGGAGGTCAGATACATGGACCTCTAATGGTGAAAGTGCACCTCGAGGAGGTCATAAAAAAAGAAATGGGTGCAAGAGAAAAGGAAGTGATAGCAAATATGTACTGATATTAGGCCACATTTGAAGTTTGCACCCCATTACGGGCAGTATATTAGACCAGTGGAAAGGGGTCAATGAAGGTGCATCAGTTATAGTTATGAGGAAAGGCTCAAAATATGGGGGCTTTTTCACTGGAACTGGAAGGTTAATGGGGAATCTTAATACAGGTTCTCAAAATTCTACAGGGTTTTGAGCGCATCGTTGTGACTGATTAACAAGTTGGTGATGAGAGCACAAATTCAGAATCCTCATGAGGTTAAAGCAGGGAAGCTTTCACACAGAAGTTTATGAGAACATGGAACGCTTTAAGGGGAAGCTAGATAAGTACATAAGGGAGAAAGGAATGGAAGGACATGTTGATGGGGTTCAATGAAGTAAGGTAAGAGTGGGCTCGTGTGCAACATAAACGCTGCATAGAGCAGTTGGGCCAAATGGCCTGTTACTGTACTGTCAAATTCTATGTAGTAGCTCATCTGGCTACTGAGACAGAGATTGGAGCATCACTCAAAATGGGATTGATCAAGCATTTGAAAAGGAAGATATATGAATACACAAAAAGGGTAGGGATTAAAGAAGTCAGCTCCGATGGAAGAGCTAGCAGCAGCACAGGTGCAATGGGCCAAACAGCCTCCTTCAATGTTCCTTGACTTCTGGCCACTTACCAAGATGCCTCTGGGGAAAAGCGCGACCAGCTCCGTGTAAAGATCTGCCACTTTGTGAGGTAACGTGTATAAACCCGCTGTGTGCCAATGAAGTTTGTGAAATAAACAGTTTGTGGGATTTATTGACAGGGTCCTGTCATAGCAGCTTTAGAGTTACAGAGGAATGGAGGGATATCTAAGGTTGCTCATTTTACTGCCTCACAACTCAGCTATCATAAGATTGCTGCCTCCCTTTATTAAGTGTGAGACAACCACTCCAATAGTTTGATTGGTAAGTACATTCCTCAGTGTGCTACTCAGTGATGCAGACCAAGCACATCCCAGGTTGGATCCGAGGTCAGTGCTGTGTTGCTTGATTTTGGACATTGTTTCAGTAAAGACTGCTACAGTGCCCTATGATCAAGGAAGGGAAATACCAGCCTGGTTCCTAGCCAGTAACTTCTTACACATGGCGGGTTGGTGTGGACATTGGGTTGGTCATTGCTGTGATGCCATGCAGGGCAGAATGACATGCTAAAACCCATTGGCATGACTCACACATGATGAGTGGCTACTTGAAGGAGATGCCCGGGGGGGGGGGGTGCTAATGGCCACCATAGAACTTACTGCTGAGTCAGCAGAAGAGTAGTGGGGGAGCGTTGGTGTAAACAGAAACTCTATCTTGCAAGATCCTCCTGGTGCCCTGGCCAACACTCACCCCTCAATCAATGCCAAGAACTGATGATCTGGTCATCATCACATTGCTGTTTGTGGGAGCTTACTGTGTGCAAATTGGTTGCTGCATTGCCTTCATTACAAAGGTGTCTACACTTCAAAAAGTACTTAATCAGCTGTAAAAGTACTTTGGGAAGTCCTGGGGCTGTGGAAAATGCTGCTTAAATGCAAGTTCTTTCTTTCATTAATTGCCAAAGCTCACAGTTGTGATAGATTATGCATGTTACATTTGGAGGGTGGGGGAGGAGAGGAGGGACCTAATGCTGTGCTATTCTCAAAGTAGCTCCATTGTCACGCAGGTACTGGATAACTCGTTATCCGATCGTGTTCACAGTGGACAGCAAACTGGAGGATGTGATGTCACAATTCTGGGAACTGGTGCGAAACGAAGGGGAGGAATCTCACTGTCAGCTCATCGACACCTCAAACATGTGAGAGCAACTTCTCTTTCAAGCTCAGGAGTCATTAATTCCCATCTTCCTCTTCTGGGCAATGGGTAACATTCTTATATTGGAGTTGTGATGGAGTTAGAAGGTTCAAGCCCTCTTCCAGTGACTTGAGCACAAAATCCAGGCTGACACTCCCAGTGTAGTAAGGAGTGAGTGCTTTTTGGATGAGATGTTAAACCAATGCTCCATCTGCCTTTAAAAGATCCCAATGCCATTATTTCAAAGAAGAGCAGGGGGTGTCCTGGCCAATATTTATCCCTCAGCCAACATCACCACAACAGATTATCTGGTCATTATCGGGTTGCTGTTTGTGGAATTGAGGCCGTCCTATCAAACAGTCTTAGGGCAGATACAACATAGGTTAGACACAGAATAAAGCTCCCTCTACACTGTCCCATCAAACAATCCTGGGGCTGGTACAGAAAGGTTAGATACAGTGTAAAGCTCCCGCTGCACTGTCCCATCAGACAGTCCTAAGGTAGATAGTGCAAGAGTTAGATACAGAATAAACTTCCATCTTCACAGTACTATTAAACACAGTACAGCCAGGTACGGCTTGGGTTAGATGCAGAGCAAAGCTCCCTCTACAATCTGCACAGCCCCAGTAATGTGACGCAGCCACAATTGTGAAATGAATACTACCATTCATTTTCTACAGCAGCCATCCCATTGCCTTTCTGAATGGGATTCCTAGTTGGAGTTAGTTGTTGAATTGCATGTGGCTACTAGGCATTGGGTTGATGCTACCTCTAGTCCATTCGACATAGGCAGAGGGGACCTTATTAGTAAGGGCTTGGTTTAAACCCAGATCCTGGAGTTTAATCAGACCCAAAAATATAAACTTTTTTATATAATTTATTTGTGCCCTCTTTAAATCTGAGATAGTTTGTGTTCTCCTTTGAGCACAGAAGGTTAAGGGAAGAGGCATTTTGACTGTGTAAATAAGGAAAAACTATTTCCACTGCAGGCAGGTGGGTAACCAGGGGAGATGGAGTTAAGACAATCGGCAAAAGAGGTGGCAAGGAGATGAGAATTTCTTTTACGCAGCGAGCAGTTATGATCTGGAAGGTGTCGCCTGAAAAGGTGGTGAGAACGGTTTCAATAGTAACTTTCAAAAGAGAATTGGATAAATACTTGAAGGGGAAAAATACATTTCAGGGCTCTAGGGAAAGAGTAGTGGGGGGGGGGGACTAATTGGATAGCTCTTTCAGAGAGCCAGCACAGATACGATGGACTGAATGGACTCCTTCTCTGCTATATCACTTTATCATTCTAGAAGTGCTATGGAAATACCAGTGGTTGTTAGAGAGCCCAGTCAGGACAGCATTGCCCTTGCTGTCTCACCTTAGTATCAATTGCTGCTTCCTAGCTAGAATGTGGTGTAACTCTTTCTCCTCGTACACTTTCTCAGTCACATGCATGAACGGACACGGAAGTACACACAGCATGACACCTCCAACAACAATAAGAAACGGAAAGTCTCGCTGCTGTTCGATCACCTGGAACCCGGGGAACTGGCTGAACATCTCAGCTACCTGGAGTTTAAGTCCTTTTGCCGATTATCGGTGAGCAGTTACCTGATGAAGGATGATAAAGGCCGTTACTCGGTATTTGTAGAGGCTAGCAGTTTGTTATTGATCGGAGTTTCTCAGAACCCACCATTTTTCATACTCTCTGGGAGGTTTTTAGCAGCAAATCCCTTCCTCATGCTAAATGTGGACATTTTATGGGATATGTCACAGCCTGCCACGTTATGCCATGCCAAATTATTTGCTTTAGGCATGTGGCACTGTTGGCACATGCCCAGCACTGCATGGCTTTAGTTGGTAGCACTCTCACCTCTGAGTTAGAAGGTTGTGGGTTTAAGCCTCAGAGAGCTGAGCGCCAAATCTAGGCTGATACACCCATTGCAGTAGGGAGAGAGTGCTGCACGGTTGGAGGTGCTGTCTTCCAGATGAGGTGTTAAACTGATGCCCTGTCTATCGGCTCAGGTGGAAGTAAAAGATCCCACGGCTGCTACTGGACGAGGAGCAGGAAAGGTCTCCCGCTATCCTGGCCAATAATTATCCCTCAACCACATCACGAAAAAGCAGAATATTTGACCATTATCTCGCTGTTGTTAATGGGACCTTGCTGCATGCAAATTGGCTGCTGCATCTCCCAATACAACAGTGACTGCATCCCAAAAGCACTTTATTGGTTGCAAAGTGTTTTGGATTGTCGTGAGGTTGTGAAAGGTGCTATATAAATACAGGTCCTCTCCTATCTTCCAGTACCTAGACTACAGGAGTTACATGGTCAGCGGGTGTGTGAGAGAGAATCCAGCGCTGGAGCGCTCGGTGTCCCTGGTTAATGGAATCTCCCAATGGGTTCAGTTGATGATCCTGAACAGGCCCACGCCAGCACAGAGAGCCGAAGTCTTCACCAAGTTTATACATGTTGCTCAGGTAGGACACAATGAGGAGGTTTCCCCAAGGAAATCAGTCATGACTTATGTGGAAACAAGTTGGTTGCTAGGCAAGATTCCATGTAAGGACAATGGAGCTGGATTAATACTCCCCTATGATCTCATCAAAGCTAATTATTTTTATTACCTGTGGAATAGAAGGCCGATTCAAATCAATTAAAAATTCACGGTATTGAAATCACAGCTGATCACACCATCTCCAACACTACCTCTATCAAACCCTGGCTCTCCCCCAGGCTTCCAGTTGTCTTGCAACTGATAAACTGTTGCAACCCCCAAAATGAATGATCTCCTGGACTGTTTTCAATCACCGTCGGAGGGCGTGGGAGTGGAATTTTCTGGAATATTTTCTTTCCCTTATTGGCCCTGGGTTTTTCTCTTTTTTTGTGTGTATCACATGTAAAATTACATTGAAGCTATAGCACGGAAACAGGCCATTCGGCCCAACTAGTATATGCTGGTGTTTAGGTCCTCCTTCGAGCCTCCCTTTACCCTTCTTCATCTAACCCTATCAGCATATCCTTTTATTCCTTCCTCATGTGTTTATCTAACTTCCCTTTAAATGGATCTATACAATTAGACTCAATTATTTTATGTGTTTGCAAATTGCACTTTCTAATCACTCCTCTGGATAAAGACGTTTTTCCTGAAATCACGATTTGATTTATTAGTGACTATCTTATATTTATGGCCCCTAGTTTTGGTCTGCAAAACAAGTGGAAAAGTTTTGTCGACATCTAACCCTACCAAATCCTTTCATAATCTTAAAGACCTCTATTTAGTCACCTGTAAGCCTTCACTTTTCTAGAGAAAGGAGTCCCAGACTGTTCCATCCTTTCTGATATTTATAACCTCTTAGTTCTGGTATCATCCTTGTAAATCCTTTTTTCAACTTCTATATTCTTTTTGAAATATGGAGGAGAACAAAAATGTGCATAGCTCTGTAAGTGTGGTCGAAACAAGTTTCTAAACAAGTTTAACATAACCTCTCTGGTGTTCAGTTCTACCTATCTAGAAATGAACTCCAGTGCTTTGCACTTGTACCCCATTTAGACTCTTAATTTCCAAGGAGTATATGGCGTCCTTATTCTTCCTACCAAGATGCACCACCTCCCACTTATCTGTATTAAAATCCCTTTGCCAATTACACACCCACTCTACAAGTTTCATGACTACTTGTAATTTGTCACCGTCTTCCTCTTGTATTGACTATCCTGTCGATTTGGTTGTTGTCCACAATTTTGAAATTGTACATCTGATTCCCTAGTTCAGATTGTTTATGTAAATGATGAACAATAGTGGTCCCAGCATGAATCCCTGCAGAACACCATTTCTCACCATTTTGCATTTGATTTATTGGTGACTATCTTATATTTATGACCCTTAGTTTTGGAATCTCTCAGACGTGGAAATATTTTCTCTATGTCGCCCCCATCAAACTCCTTCACAATCTCATTTGCACCTTCTGCAGTGCACTGATATCCTTTTTGTAATATGCAACTTTATGGGGTAAAGTTTAAAATAGTTTAAAACTCTAAAATAGTGTGGGGAGAAATGACAAATGGATGCTTTCCGAATTTGTGCGCTATTGCCTGTTACAGTAATTTGTCACCCATGTTGCTCTTTTGAACTTGTCAAACATGTTTATTTTTGAGGAAGGCCTCCTGGCTATCGTCACCTGGTGATGCGTTCATGAACCCACGTGTTTGGGGGGTTTATACTCTAAAGCATTGCTGATGGACTGAGACCTTTAAATCTCCATTGAACTTCCGGGCTATAGTATAAATGCTCCTTTAGATGGTCTACAGAATACTGAGGCATCGGTCCTATTGGGGACTTTGGGATTACCACCTATTGATTGCAGTTTAAGGGCTGAGTAATGTCAGATGTTCAGAAGGATTTTTCCCACTATTTCTTATGTGTGTTGTCTGTGGCTCAGTTGGCAGCACTTTTGCCTCTAAGTCAAGCTGTGAGTTCAAGTCCCACTCTAGGACTTGAGTACAAAAATACAGGCTGATACTCCAGTGGTGTTGGAGGTGTCATCTTTCAGATGAGACCTTAAACTAAGGCCCCACCTGCTTGCTTGGCTGGAAGTAAAAGATACCACACTATATCAAAGAAGAGCATGGGGAGTTCATCCCCGGTGTCCTGGACAATATTTATCCCTCAATCGACATCTCAAAAACAGATGATTTGGTCATTATCACATTGCTGTTTGTGGGAGCTTGCTGTGCACAATTATGCTGCTATGTCTCCTGCACTACGACAGTGACTATCCTTCAAAAAGTGGTTCATTGGTTTTAAAGCACTTTGAGATGTCCGCTGGTTGTGGAAGGCAAATCTTGCTTTTTCTCTTTTTTTGTTAAGTGGCCCAGGAAACGTTTCACAACATTTTCTCTTCTCAGGGGAGGCTTTAGAAGCATCAACATTGGATAGATTTAGACCCAAATCCCAGAGGTGAAATGTCAGTGGATAATCCACGACTTCAGCCAGATCCGGTAACTTATCTAAAAAAAGCCATGTGAATTTGAATTCTAAGTGTGAAAACAAGGATATTCCTTGTTGAAAGAAATGCTACAGCTTTCAATTGGGTTTTTATCTTTTTTTTCATCTCTTTCAGGAGATTACATGGCTCTGCGTAGGGTGGGGTGTGGAGTATGTATATTGTGATGACTACCTCCATTGCCAGCGCACAGTGGCAGCAATGTGTACCATCTACAAGATGCACTGCAGCAACTCGCCAAGGCTCCTTTTATAGCACCTTCCAAAATGGTTACCTCTACCGCCAAGAAGGACAAGGGCAGCGGCGCATGAGAACACCACCACTGGCAAGCTCCCCTCCAAGTCATGCAGCATCCTAACTTGGAACTATATCGCTATTCCTTCACTGTTGCTGGGTCAAATCCTGCAACTCCCTCCCTAACAGCACTGTGGGTGTATCTACACCATACGGACTGCAGCAGTTCAAGAAGGCAGCTCACCACCACCTTCCAAAGGGCAATTCAGGATGGGCAATAAATGCTAGCCTAGCCAGTGACAGCGACGTCCCTTGACGAATGGAAAAAAAAAATACCTAAGGAGTAACAATTGTGTTAGATAGCCTGGCTGCATCATTGGGCGTTTTCCTGTACAACATTTTTCGTATTTTCCAAAAGAGGAAATGATATAAAACAACTTCCTGGGCACAGCTCTAATTGAGAGGTTTTATCCTTTTTAAAGGGGCAATTTTTTTTTCTATTTGGGAATAGAGGAATGCTATCCATTATTTCTGTCACAATAGTGTCAAGTAAGCCAATGATGTGTTTCAACTCAGTCTATGCTATCATGCTCTGTGATTGCAAACATGTAGATGGTGTCCCTTTCAAGTATGAGTCTCTGACATGACCCCACCTTCCAGGCAGAGTATTTGATGTTCTTCATCACTTCTGTTCCCTCACAGAAGCTTCGGCTGCTCCAGAACTTCAACACACTAATGGCAGTCATCGGAAGTCTTTGTCACAGTGCCATTTCCAGACTCAAGGAAACCAGCTCCTATCTCTCTCAGGATGTCTCAAAGGTCTGTCTCTTTACAGATGTATCTCCAAATCGGGGCTTTGGCTATTTAGCTCCAGGATGCTCCCCCAGCAGCATCTTGGTACCAGCAGGGCATGAGGCAACATTTATTTGGCAAATAAAACAGGAAAATGCTGGAAATAAACAGCAGCTCAGACAGGATCTGTGGAGAGAGGAACAAAGTTCATGATGTTTTTTTCAACAGCGACCTGAAACATTAACTGTTTCTCTCTCCATAGATGCTACCACACCTGCTGAGTATTTTCAGCATTTTCCGTTTTTATTTCAGATTTACAGCATCCACAGTATTTTGCTTTTGTTTTCGGGCTTTTGGGGAATTGTGCATGAGTGCACTCCCGATTCAGTTGTCAACTAGGCTCGTTGGCAAGAATGGGTGGGGTCTGATGGTGGAGAGAGAGGAAAAACTGTGGACCAGAGTATAGATCTGATGAAGGTTCACTCTGCAATTGACTTCTAACCATCTATGACATGACTTTCGAATGCAGCAAATATCTGCTACCGTTAAACATTTAAACCTCTGTCTCCATGTGCGTTACTGTGGATTTGCACGTGTGCAATGGGTGTGTCAATGTAGCACTTGAAATTTGTGAATTTCATGTTGAAATCCTATCAGCAATGGTGCCAGTGTTTATCTGCTGTATACCAGAATGATGAAGAATTGTTGCTCTGCAAAACCAGTTGCCACATGCGATAAAATTACCTGCCCATGTTGACAACACTGAAATGGTGCCCCCTTTAGGATGCATTGATATCATTTTGAAACCCTTCGAGAAGTTTTGCTGTAGTAAAGAGGGTCAGAACCCAGAAGACGCAGATTTAAAATAATTGGCAAAAAAGGTTGAGGAGAGATGAGGAGAAATTCTTTTCACTCAGCGAGTTGTTGTGATCAGGAATGCACTGCCTGTAATGATGTGGAAGCAGATTCAGTAGTAACTTCTAAAAGGGAATCGGATAAATACTTGAGGGAAATGTATGCAGGGATAGGGGGAATGAAAAGGGGAGTGGGACTAATTGGTAGGTCTTTCAGAGAGCTGGCACAGGCCGATGGGCTGAATGGCCTCCTTCTGTGCTGTAAGAGCCCATGATCCGAGAGAGATTTCAGACTGTAATTTACAGCACACAGTATTGTTACACAAACATTTCACAGGTTCAGATCGGAGTCTTTTGCCTACTGTTTTACTGCTCTCATTAATTAGAGATGTTTGATGCAAATGGTGATTTTGCACAGTGGAACTTCCAAGCTTTATTCTTTGCCAAAGTCTTAAGTTGGGAGGCAATGACACTCTTGACTCCTACACCCACTCCCCAGCAAAGAAAAATACATTTGTTTCAGTAAAGAGCAGAATTATTCCATTCCACACGGTCCATATCCCTGTCTGGATGCAGCAGCAGATCAGTGGAGTTTGCCAAAAGTAATCCCCATTATTCAGTCCTGTCACGGTGCAGCCGTGCCATGGTACATGGCTGTATGTTAACACACTGTGCCATGCATTGGCAAAGCTTTGGTTAATAGCCACCCTGCATTGTCGTGATCTCAGCTGAGGGTAGTAGGGAGGTGTGGGTTACTGAAGAAGCCAAACAACAAACCACCGTGCAATTCAGGAGTGCAGGAATTCAGAATTGGTGTAGGGGTGGAGGGAGATCACCTTTGTGACGGACCATAAGCAGGTCCTGAACATGTGTTTGGTCTCAGTGTGCTGGTTGCAGCAACTTTACATGAATCCGCCTGCGCATTCGCCATTCTAGGAAGAGGGTGGGATTGTGACACGGGGGAGACCCATTGATAGGGCTCCAAGCACTGGACAACCCAGAGAGGCGGGCGCTGCTGAGGGAGGTAGGTAAGTGTGAGGGCGCCTCAAAATGGATCCCCCACGCCGCCACAGGAATGATTGTGGCTGTGGCTGCCACCGTTTCAGCCTTGTGGCTCCGTCATTGGGTGATTGGGAGGAGTCTCCGACCCTCCGACCTGCCACTAGGTCGTCTCCATGATTCAGGCCTTAACTGGAGTGATTGGATGCCCGCCTCTGTGGAGTGGGCTGCTGATTCCCATGGCAGCCCTACCCAGGGAAAGCCGGCCAGAGGCGGGACAGTGTTGCAGAGCTGTCCCAATGGAATTTCCCATCAACTTTCCACCCTCACCCCGCCTGCAAACCCATCTTCACACGGCTGGGAAAATTCAGCCCAAAGACTCTGTTTATTTTGATTTTTTATTTCCTAAAGTGGAAATGGGTAGGGGTGGAGATTTGCTTCCCTGATGGCGCAGTGGATAGAGGCACCACTTGGTGAGTTACTGAGCCATACAGCTTAGCAAGATCCCAGGTCTGATCTGTGGCCTAGGTTGAGTCAGCTGATCTCAGTTAGGCCAACAATGAAGACACTATAACTGAACTCAGTGCCATTGGGAAAATCAGCGTGGGTTCCTGCTTGTCACTGCTCTCGAGTGATCCTCTCACTGTAGAGTGGGAAGACAATGCTGGTTGATGCCAGATATGAACCCCTGTGAAACCCATTATCATTAAATAGCCTCATCAAATCACTACAAAGTTACCAGGGCTCCAAGCGTTAGATCATGAGGAGAGATTATAGAAACTGCTTGGAATATAAAAGGTTATCGGATGATTTGATTGAGGTTTTTAGCATTTTGAATGGAAAGGGTAGATAGAAAGAAATGTTTTTGTGGTGGGCAAGTCTAGGACAAGGGGACATAAGCTTAAAATCAGAACCAGGCCATTCAGGAGAGAAGTTAGGAAGCACACGATGGGTGGCAGAAGGGTGGAACTCTCTCCCACAAAAAGTGGTAGAAGCTAGCTCAATTAATAATTCTAAATCTGGGGTCGATAGGTGTTTGCTAGCCAAAGTCAGAAAAGGTCAATGCTAGTGGATGGAGGTAAGATACAAATCAGCCATGATCTCATTGAATGGTAGAACAGGCTCAAGGGGCTGAATGGCCTACTCCTGTTCCTGTGTTCCTAAATAGTATGCAGACCCTCAAGAGGTTCATATAGGTCACCTGTGCAAGACACCAGAAGTCCACTAGCTCCAGTGGACACTTACCACATTGTGTCTCTTCAGGGAAGAGGGAAAACAAATTGGAACAACTGATCATAACGTTATGAATGGATGGGTGATTGTTTTTCCAATGCCAATTCTCAGCTCCATGATGATTAGTCACTTCCTCTGATAACCCTCTCCTTTCTTTCCAATGTAGACATTGAACGAAATGACGGAGCTTCTCTCCTCGTGCAGTAACTATAACAACTATCGCCGTGTCTTCAGTGAATGCACAGGGTTTAAGATCCCCATTCTAGGGGTCCACCTGAAGGACCTTGTCTCCTTGAATGAGGCGCTGCCGGACTATATCGAAGATAAGAAGATAAATCTGAACAAGCTTCAGCAACTTTACAGCCGCATTTCCGAGCTGATTCAAATCCAGGGCAGCACTCCGCCATTCGAAGCCAACAAGGACCTTGTGCATCTCCTGACAGTGAGTCCAGCACTTTAGCCACCTGGATGGGCAAGTTGATGAATAAAGGCTAATCCCAACTAACTCAAAGCAGGGTCTCTGTAATTCTTCCGTTAATTGCCTACCTCTTTGACCAAGGTTTTGGTCACCTGTCCTAACATCTCCTTATGTGACCTGATGTCAAAAATTGTCAGATAGCGCTCTGTCAAGTACCTTGGGATGTTTTACTGTGTAAAAGACACTATATGAATGCAAGTTGTTGGTGCGGGCAAGGGCACACCTGTATCAGGATTCTTCCCTTCAGTCTGATTTTCAGGGTCTCCCATCAGGAGATTTCCAAAGTTGGAAAGTCCAAATGATGCATTTGCTGTGAGCTGGCAAAAGCAAACTTTGGATGAACAGCCCCTCTGGTGCCAACTGCGAATAGAGTGGAGTTGGGTTTGGGTAGGTTAAGGGTTATAAGGCAAACTGGCCTCCTGGATCTGATGCCTCTGCGTTTCCCCTAAGAGCCAAACAAAAAAGATGATAACATTAATCTGAAGGACAAACAGGATAGCTTCACAGGAGACTCAGCCTCAGTTATGATGGATTTACAGCGTCATAACTGAGGTTCAAACCTGCAATAATTACAACCTTGTGGAGAAACTTGGAGGGACGGGCATCACCGTGCACGCTCATGAACATTCTAATAGCCACTTTCGGCTGCTTTTGTGCAAGATCCCAGGTGCAAGTCTCCTCGCCTGCATGGCTTCAGCACAAGAAGACATGTCATATTTACCTTTATGCTATTCATCTTAAATGAGGGAGCAAACACTTCAGGATACAGGTTGCAGTTCCTCTCAGGGTTAGGGATTGGTTTTACATTCAGGCATTCGACAAGTTTGAAAAATGTCCCTAAGCCTATAGGTTAATATGTGGGCCATTATAGACTGGCAGTCTATGTGGATACATATGGTCCCACTAGACTGCTGGTGAATGGACATACACACTGACCACTAGACTTTCAAGCATTAGATTCCCCACTACAACAACAATGTGCATTTAAGTAGCATCTTTAATGTAGTAAAATGTCCCAAGGTGCTTCACAGGACAAATTCTGACACTGAGCCACATGAGCAGGTACTAGGACAGGTGACCTAAAGCTTTGTCAAATAGGTAGGTTTTAAGGAACGTCAAGGAAGGACAGAGAGTCAGAGAGATTTAGGGAGGAAATTCCAGAGCTTAGGGCCTAACCGGCTGAAGGCAAGGCCGCCAATGGTGGAGTGATGTAAATCGGGGATGCGCAGGAGACCAGAATTGGAGGAGCCTAGAGATCTCACAGGACTGCAAGGTTGGAGGAGGTTACAGAGATAGGGAGGGGTGAGGCCATGGAGGGATTTGAAAACAGGGATGAAAATTTTAAAAGTAACACTTTCCTGCCTGTGCTGACACACCAAATGTTAAAAAGAAAATCCAGCTTTCTTGGGCCAACGTAGGAGAATAGTACCTGACCCAAACCTGAGTAATTAGACACAACAAAACCATCTCAGGCTCTTGGATTCTCCTCACTGACCCAGTCTGACTATCTGTTTTTATATCCTTAAGACCAATCACTGCAATAACCATCCTCCTGTCCCTGTGTCTTATGACCAGACTTCCTGGCCACATGGAACAGTCTTGGTAAGGCAAAACACTGTTATAACTGTCCTCTTGCTTATCTCTTTAAGTGTTCCTTAAGAACAGTTACTGACATACAAGCTTATGAAGGTGATGGGCAGGTCAATCCAGCTTGTCTGTCAAGCCTGTCCCACACTCATGATGGCCAAAGCATCATGATTAGACACTTCCTATCTCCCTTCAGCTCTACACAGCACCACTGCACCTCCCTCCACCCCCAGTACACCTCCAGCAATCATGTAATCTCTTGGGAGAGACAGAAAGAAGCAGAGAAAAAATCCAGGGTCAATAAGGGAAAAAAATACTCTGGAAAATTCCTCTCTGACCCGCTCAGGCCATTGAACCCAGTCCAGGAGATCACAGGCACCAAGTGCTATCTATAAAACCAATTGCCTTCAATGCAATGTAATCTCTGCCCATTAGGAACTGCTCCAGCTCCCCCTTCAAGGCAGAGGGTCAGCAGCCGTCCCACAAAGCTCAATGGTGTGGTGTACATTAATGATTTAGATGTGAATATAGGAGGTATGATCAGTAAGTTCGCAGATGACACGAAAATTGGTGGTGTCGTAAATAATGAGGAGAAAAGCCTTCGATTACAGGACGATATAGATGGGCTGGTAAGATGGGCGGAGCAGTGGCAAACGGAGTTTAATCCTGAGAAGTGTGAGGTGAGGACTAACAAGGCAAGGGAATATACAATGGATGGTAGGGCCCTAGGAGGTACAGAAGGTCAGAGGGACCTTGGTGTACTTGTCCATAGATCACTGAAGGCAGCAGCACAGGTAGATAAGGTGGTTAGGAAGGCATATGGGATACTTGCCTTTATTAGCCAAGGCATAGCATATAAGAGCAGGGAGGTTATGATGGAACTGTATAAAACGCTAGTTAGGCCACAGCTGGAGTACTGTGTACAGTTCTGGGCACCACACTATAGGAAGGATGTGATTGCATTGGAGAGGGTGCAGAGGAGATTCACTAGGATGTTGCCTGGGCTGGAGCATTTCAGCTGTTAAGAGAGACTGAAAAGGCTAGGGTTGTTTTCCTTAGAGCAGAGAAGGCTGAGGGGGGACCTGATTGAGGTATACAAAATTATGAGGGGCATTGATAGGTTAGATAGGAAGAAACTTTTTTCCTTAGCGGAGGGGTCAATAACCAGGAGGCATAGATTTAAGGTAAGGTGCAGGAGGTTTAGAGGGGATTTGAGGAAAAAATCTTTCACCCAGAGGGTGGTTGGAATCTGGAATGCACTGCCTGAAGAGGTGGTAGAGGCAGGAACCCTCCCAACATTTAAGAAGTATTTAGATGAGCACTTGAAATGCCATAGCATACAAGGCTATGGGGCAAGTGCTGGAAAATGGGATTAGAATAGTTAGGTGCTTGATGGCCGGCACAGACATGATGGGCCAAAGGGGCTGTTTCTGTGTTGTATAACTCTATGACTCTTCGGGAAAAGAAGAATCTCCCAACATCCAGTCTATTCCTACTCTTGACCATCTTTATCTCCATATGGCTCAATGACTTTAAGGTCAAACACTGCTCTAATTGTCTTGTTATCTGTGCAGTTACCCAGTCATTGCTGTAATTGTCTTCTCTATTTCTCTTAGTTATCGCTTGACCTATACTACACTGAAGATGAAATCTATGAGCTGTCCTATGCAAAGGAACCAAAGACTCACCGAACAGTGGTAAGAAAATGCAATCCAGCTCGGCACAGAGGTCACAGGAAGACTTTATGCCTATAAATACTGCAAGGATTGTCCCGATCTACTCCCAGAACTTGGGCAGAGGGTCTCTGGAATGCATCTCCCCCCACCCACTCCCTCACCCTCCCGGGAGAAGTGACCACTTACGTTATATCTCCAGCGGGTTTCGCTGCCATCTCAGAAGATCGGAAGAACCACAGAGAAATTGCAGTATACAAGCTGTGATGGGATTTTATATTAATCTATTTGGAGGCCAGTGCCTGATATATGGGGGAGTATGCTAAACTAGTGGGCAGGACAGATGTACTAATACATGGGAAGTGAATGAATGACAACAACACAAGGCAGTGGAGAATATCACATGTCCCAAAAGTGGCTCAAGCTGTGGCATGCAATCCCAGCTTCATCTATCCTCACCTTCCTTTTCCCTGCTCCATAATTTATCTTCGCAAAATATTCCATGAAATCTAATTACATTTCTTTATTAGAAATCTGATTAGTTTAATTTTTTTAACTTGAGAATCTTGGGGGTGAATTTTTAGGCCCCAATGGGGGCGGACACAGAGGCAAGTGGACGTGCAATTTCACACTGCCAACTGGCATGCCGGTTCCTTGACTCCATCTTGTCCCCTGGGCCGATTTCCTGGAGGCGGGCTTGGTTGCCGTATGTGGTAGGGCTATCCCGCCACAATTGGCAGGTAGCCAGTTGACGTTGTTAATGCGATCCTTAACATCCATTAATTGGCAAATCCTCAAGGGCAATTTGGGATGGGCAATAAATGCTGGCCTTGCCTTCGGCGCCCACATCCCAAGAGTGAATAAAAAAAAATTCAGGGAAAATCACAGTGAGTGACAGTTTCCCACAGAGGACTGGATTTTATGGCCCCCTTGAGTCGGGGTCAGGGGCGAGGGGGCGGCGGAGGGCCCATTGCCTTCCCGTCACCAAGTGAATTTGTTGGGGTGGGATAGAGTGATGGTACCCTTTCTGCCCAGAGGCTAATTGAGGCCCTGAAGTGGCCTATTAATGGCCACTTGTAGGCCTCTTCCCCCCCGCCACTGGGATTTAACCAGCGATGCAGGGTGCCTCCGATATGTGGGGAGGTTGTCCAGTAATACGAGGTCCCCTCCCTGCCGGCTTGGGAGGGGTCCCTCCTTCGTAGGCAATCTGTGGCCCACAGAGAAACCCCACTGGAAATAACTCCACCTCCCTGGACACCCCCTCCCCACTGAACCTAATGCCTACCCTCCCATCGCCCCTTCACCAGGACCTTCCGGACTGGCCCCGACGACCCTGCCTCACTTACCTGAGATCTGGGTCTCCAGCCTGCTCCTGGGGAGTGGGAGGTGGGGGATGGGGGTGGTGGCCAAGGCCTCTGCAGTACCAGCAGTGGCCACTGCCCCTGGTGGCGCTGCCGATACTCTGAGCTGCTGGCCTGTGATTGGCCAGCAGCTGTCAGAGACGGGATCCCCGTCTTTAAAGGGACTGAGATCCCGGGCTGGGCACTTAAGTGCAGGGACAATGTAAGTTCGTGCCAGGGGGCCTCGAAAAGTCCAAGGCGGGGATTCCCCTGCCTTTTCGGCCCAGTGTCAGCAGCACAAAATCCAGCCCACAGTGCGGGCTTCTGTCACCCGATTTGAGCCTGACAGCAGGATCCTGACTTGCGGCAAAAATCCTGCCCTTGATGTCAGCTCAAACATAGAGACAGGAGTAAGAATTCAGAGCCTTAAATTGTTCCACCATTTAATCATATCATGGCTACTCTGTGTCTTTACTCATTTCACCTGCCTTGGCTCCACAACCCTTAATACCATTCCCTATCAAACATCTATCAATCTCATGTTAAAAATTTCAATTGACTACCCCTTTCACCACCCCCCAACACTTCATCAGCTTTTTGGGGGAGAGAGTTCCAGATTTCCACGACCCTTTGTGTGAAATGCTTCCTGAATGGCCCAGCTATCATTTTTAGGCTTTGCCCCCTTGTTTTCCCAGAACAGATGAAATAGTTTCTCTCAATCTACCCTATCAACTCCTTTAATCATCTTATACACCCCAATTTGATTAATCTTCCAAATTTAAGGGAGTACAAGCCTAGTCGATGCAATATGCACTTTTTTACAACTGTTGAATGAGTTACCTAGTCCCGTGACGATGAAAGAGTAGGGAGCGGCTATACGCCTCCTCTGCCCCTGCACTGCTCCCTCTCTGGCTCAGTTGTTAACTGCTCTCGCAATAAGGCACTTAAAACAGGAAGATCCAAGGTTTAATATCAAGTCTCTGCTGAGTTAAGTCAACCCAGCTGTGACAGTGATAGAACAAAGCTCAGAATCTCTGGGTTGGCGGGGGGTGCGGGAGGTGAGTATAATTTAGGGTCGCTATGCAGTGACCTCTGGCTGGGAAACGCATGGACGAAATGTGGGTTGCACTCAATTGTGATGCCTGCCACAGTCGAATAGTTTGCGGATTCCCACTGTCCGGGCTCGCTTGTCAAGGGTTGGCGCAATGCCAAAGGGCAGCTGTTTTGCATGGACCTGTTCTGCACTGTGACCGAATGCCAGGGCTGAATCACACAGCGTGGAAAGTGTCTGGTGCGCTTTGAGAGGATAGAAAAATAAAATCTCTCACCGCAGTTCTGTTACTGATAATGGCAACAATCATGTACAGCTATGACAAGTGATGCTGTGGTTTGCAGCTTGAGACATCAGGCAGCGCTACCTGGTCTCTGCAACAAGAACAACTTGCATTTATATAGTGCCTTTAACTTAGCAAAACGCCCCAAGGCATTTCACGTGCATTATCAAATTTGACATCGAGCGACATAAGGAGATATTAGGACAGGCAACCAAAATCTTGGTCAAAGAGGTAGGTTTTAAAGGAGGAGAGAGGCAGTGACGTTTAGGAAGGGAATTCCAGAGATTGGAGCCTGGACAGCTAAATGCACAGCCGCCAACGGTGGAATGATGAAAATCGGGGATGTGAAAGAGATAAAAGTTGTTTATATGGTTTACATATCTCTTCTTGATCTTTTGCACTTTTTTTACAAATTGTCCTTTTTTTTTGTCTGACACCCACCCTGCTGAGCCACACTACATCACTGGCTGAGTGTGGGGATTGTGTGTTGAATCGGTAGCTGTATCTCAGTTCCTAATCATTTTATCTTGAACTCTTCCAAAAGCTGCTGAAGGCAATCCCAAGCTGCTCCAGTAGCCCCTGTCCGACTGATCCACCCATCTCAAGGTACTTGTTGTACAGACAGGATTTCCATAGCACAGCCCAATGTTTGCAGAGATCTCACACTCTCCTCTGGGAGATTCGACTCTGCCCTTCTTAATGATTTAATGATAGTGCGTTCTATTGAACTGCCACACGATGCTGGTTCGAATAAGGAGTGACCCCCGACACACCTACTGGAGTTGTCCTGAGTCCTCATGGTTTGTGACTTCAAGCATTTAGAAACCAGCTGCCTAAGAACGGGGAATCTCAGTTGAAGAGAGTGTGGGGTGAGTGTGATGCCCTGCTACTGTTCTGAAGCCAGATTTTTAGACCATGTGCTCCCCTCATATGAATCTCCTCACTGGAAAAGTGGGATCAATGAATTTGCCTTTTGTCTCGATCCCTTCGACAAGGAGAGAGAAAACAACATGGATAGAGATGTCAGCTTGGCTCTGTGGATAGCATCCTCACCTCGGAATCAGATAGTTATGAGCTTAAGTTCCACTTCAAAGGCTCAAGCTTGTAACCCCACTATCAAAGATGCTGCTTTTCAAATGAGATGTTAAACTCTCTCAGATCCCACAGAATTGCTTGAATTAAGGGTATGGGAGTCCAGGTCAACAGACATTCCTTTCATCAACAGCACTAAAACAGATTAGCTGGTCATTTACCTCGTTGCTGTTTGTGGGATCTTGCTGTGTACCAATTAGTTGGCATGCTTTCCTACATTACATTCCTACATCAAAAGTACTTAATTGGCTGTGAAGCACTTTGGGGCTTGAGAATGTGAAAGGCACTATAGCAATGCGAGTCCTCGTTTTCTTTCTTAATCCACATCACAATTGTCATGGCAACTGGGATTGTGCACAAAATGGCCGCTCCTAGGCTGCCTCTCCTCAGTAATTTGAAAGCACACACACAAGGCCAAGGGAGAACTGAGAGACATCAATAACTGTGCAGCTTTAGGGTATAAGGTAAATTAGTTGGAGCTCTTTGTACTTTATAAACCATGTTTTAATGAAGCCTTTTGATCTGAAAAATTGGTCTTCCAAAATGTGATTGCCCAATGACTATTTTTGTAGTCATGGGCTACCAGATCTTTGTAAAACAAAGTGTGCCCAATGTCATACCAGAGGAGAAGATTGAGGGAGATTATTTTTCTGTTATGTGTGTTTATTTGGTTACACCATTTGGTGACTGATTTCAGTCGGATGACAGATCTTCCAGTTGTTCAGTTATTACTTACTGAAGGTTTAACACTTTTCTGTCTGCTTCCAGTCAGTGCCTCCCTGCAAGCCACCTGTGGTTGTCGATTGGGCCTCGGGTGTTGCCCCAAAGCTCGATGCCCTGACGGTCAGCAAGCATGTCCAGCAAATGGTAGATGTAAGTATATGAGAATTACAGTCCTAACTTTATCACTACCTATGTTAAAGTGCAAAGCATGCCATTCAGATAAGGGTCAGTAGAGGCTGGATTCGGGTGTGCTGGCAAGCAGGTATTTTTGGCCGTGTTAAGGAAAAGTTAGTGAGTGGTCGGCTTGAGACAGCCTGTCAGGGTGTACAGGGGTATATTGGTAGGAGATGGGTTTGGATAAGTTAGCAATGATGTGGTTTGATGAGTTGAGAGGAGATTGGTGGGTTCAAGCGAGTTCGAATGTGTTGAGAGTTGGCTTTGAGTATTCTGGTGTAAAGTGGTTTGGGCATGTCATTGGGAGGTGAGTTTGAATGGATATAGGTACGTTGAGGAGAAGTTGGATTTAGGTAAGCTAGTGTGTATTAATAGTAAGTAACAATGGCAAGTAACACACGCACCACACAAGTGCCAGGCAATGACCATATCCAACAAGGGAGAATCTAACCATCTCCCCATGACATTAAAGAGCATTACCATTGCTGAGTCACCCACTATCAACATCCTGGGGAATTACCATTGATCAGAATCTTAACTGGACCCGCCCTATAAATATTGTGGCTACAAGAACAGGTCAAAGGCTGAGAATTTTGCAGTGAGTAACCCACCTCTTAACTCCACAAAGTCTTTCTACCATCTACAAGGCATAGGTCAGGTGGAATATATGATAGATGGAATACCCTCCACTTGGTATAGATGGAATACTCTACACTTGCCTGAATGAGTGCAGCTCCAACAACACTCAAGCTTGACACCATCCAGGACAAAGCATCCACCAGCTTAAACATTCACTTCCTTCACCACCGGCACAGTGACAGCAGTGTGTACCATCTACAAATGCACTGCAGCAACGCACCTTTTACAGCACCTTCCAAACCCACAACCTCTACCACCTAGAAGGACAAGGGCAGCAGGTGCATGGGGACACCACCACCTGCAAATTCCCCTCCAAGTCACACACCATCCTGACTTGGAACTATATCGCCGTTCCTTCACTGTCGCTGGGTCAATATCCTGGAACTCCCTCCCTAACAGTACTGTGGGAGTACCTACACGCCATGAACTGCAGCGGTTCAAGAAGGCAGCTCCCACCACCTTCTCAATGGCAATTAAGGGATGGGCAACAAATGCTGGCCTGGCCAGTGACGCTCACATCCCAAGAATAAATAACAAAAATTATAGGCAGATTTACTGTTTTTATGGAAGTGGGTTTGGGTGTGTTAGGTGGAAACACTCAGGATGGGTTTGAATGTGTTGAGGGATGTTGGTGGGTTTAGGCAGGTTAGGGTTGTTGATGAGAGTTTGGCTTGAGTGTTTTGGTGCAAAGTGGATTGGGTATTTTGGTGGTAGATGGGTTTGATTGGACCGGAGGTTGGTTGGAAAAGCAGCGTTCTGTTTACCGTGTCTGGTTGCCATAATTAAACTATGTGGCTTTCGTTCAGAAGCTTGTGCATGAAGAACAGACACAAGTTAAACTTCACAAATAGAATTGTCAAAAATAAACAGGGTGGGTTTACAGACTCCACCCTGTTGGACAGACTCAAGTTGACGGCTTCTTTACCTCAGGATTTTGTAGTATTGAAGATAAGAAAATTGCCTGAATTGCTTTGGTTGTTACAGCACAGGCACAGTGGTTGAATGGCTTCCTATTGTGCTGTAAATCTTTATGTTTCTGTCCGTAAAATAGTTGCTCCATCAACAAAGCACACCCGAAAGACGTTGTGATCGTTTTTATAAACTGGTATTTGTGGTCAAACCCAACTGCCATCAATCAACATGCCCTAACTCACCCAAACCCAGGAACCTCTAATCAACTCATCGTCATGCACTCAAATGTACCTCCCAATGACGGGGTCAACCCACTTCACATCAACACACTCAAAGCCATCTCTCAACACGTCCTGAATCACTCAAGGTTGTGGACTTGAGGAAAAGAGGAGAGCTATTGCAGATAAAGGAATCTGATGGGAAATGTTTCGAACAGTTTGGTTGAGCTGATTTGGTGACTTACTGCATAGGAATGGTTAAGCACAGGATCGTAGGCTTGGTTGTCAACACAGTGTATTCCCAATCTTGAGATGGCCATAATACATAGAATTTATAGCACAGAAACTCACCATTTGGCCCAACTGTTCTAGCTGGTGTTTATCCTCCACACGAACCTTCTCCCATCATACTTCATCTAATCCTATCACCATATCCTTCTATTCCTTTCTCCCTCATGTACGTACCTAGTTTCCTCTTAAATACATCTGTGCTAGTCACCTCAACTACTCCATGTAGTAGCAAGTTCCACTTTCTAATTACTACCTGGGTGAAGGAGTTTCTCCTGAATTCCTCATTGGATTTATTAGTGACTATCTTATACTGATAGGCCCTAGTCCTTGTTTTGCCCATAAGTGGAAACAACGTCTCTATGAACCCCTGCGTAATTTTAAAGACCTCTGTCAGGTCACCCCTCGGCCTTCGCCGTTCTAGAGAAAAAAGCCATGGGGAGGTGAAGGTATAGCTGGAGGTTGAAAGTTATTCGATTGGATGTTTGGGCAGCTCATACAGCCAAAGGGCCTGCTCAACCTCCTGTCACATTGTACACAATGAATGCCAAAGAACAACTGTCTTACAGCTTTGTAATTGCCCTGTTAAAATGATTTTAAAATTAGCAGTAATGGAAAAGCTTAACTGGCAGAATACCTGAGGTGATAGGATGGTTAACAACAACAACTTACATTTATATAGTGTCTTTATTGTGGTAAAATGAGCCAAGGGGCGTTATCAGAACAAAATATGACAGTAATGGGATATTAGGAAAGTCACCAAAAGCTTGGTCAATGAGGTAGCTTTTAAGGAGCATCTTAAAGGAGGAGAGAGAGAGAGGTTTAAGGAGTGAATTCCACAGCTTAAGGCCTAGCCAGCTGAAGGCACAGCCGCCAATGGTGGAGCGATTAAAATCAAGAAGCACAAGAGGCCAGGATTGGAGGAGCATAGAGATCTCGGAGGGTTAGAGCTGGAGTTGAGGTAGGAAGGGACAAGGCCAGGGAGGGTTTTGAAAACAAGGATGAGAATTTTAAAATCGAGGCAGGCTGGTGAATTCATTAGCATCAATGCTGGCCTACAATAACAGTGGGAGATGCTGGCAGAACTTGCCAAAAGATGTGGTATTACTAGAATAAAGGATGCCAGTCACCTGTGCTAGAGCCCATGCCATTCATCATCAGAAGAGGATACAACTTACCAATGAACCTATCTTAAAAGAGGTCTGGATTTTCCACTTAATGAAAAGTTCAATCATTGGCTCCTATGGTTGCGAATTACCAAGGTGAAATGTAGCTTGTGACACCTCTACACAGGCTTTGTGAAGGGCTTTTAAGGGACAGGAATATCACTGAGCAGACACTTTGTGTTCTGAAACTGCATTGCCAAAGAGAAAGACCCTATGAAAAGAATGCACCATCCGTGGCTAACTAAGGAAGTTAAGGGTGGTATCAAATTAAAAGAAAAGGCAGACAATGCTGTGAAGGTTAGTGGTAGGCCAGAATATTGGGAAAATTTTAGAAACGAGCAGTGGATGACTGAAAAAAGGAGAAATTAGAGTTTGAGAGTAAACCAGCAAAAAATATTTAAAAAGACAGTAACAACTTTCAGAAATATATAGAAAGGAAGAGAGTAGCTAAAGTAAATGTTTGTCCTAAGAGGATGAAACTGGGGAATTATTAATGGGAAACAAGGACATGGCAGAGACTTTGAGCAAGTATTTTGTATCTGTCTTCACAGTAGAAGGCACAAAAAGCATCACGAGAATAATAGAAAATCAAGAGGCAAAAGGGAGGGAGGAACTTAAAACAATCATTATCACTAGAGAAAAAGTACTAGGACAGCTAATGGGACTAAAAGCTGACAAGTCCCCTGGGCCTGATAACCTGCATCCTAGGGTCTTAAAAGGAATGGCTGCAGAGATAGTGGATGCATTGTTGTAATCTTCCAAGTTTTCATAGATTCTGGAAAGGTCCCAGAGGATTGAAAATCCACAAAAGGAGGGAGACAGAAAGCAGGAAACTAGAGGCCAATTAGGCTAACATCTAATTGGGAAAATGCTGGAATCCATTATTAAGGAAGTAGTAGCACGACCTTTAGAAAATCATAATGCAATCAAAGCAGAGTCAACATAGTTTTATGAAAGGGAATTCATGTTTGACAAATTTATTAGAGTTCTTTGAGAATGTTACAAGCAGGATTGATAAATGGGAACCAGCAGATGTGATGTATTAGGATTTCTAAAAGGAATTCGATAAGATGCCACATAAAAGGTTACTATACAAATTAAGAGGTCATGTTGTTCGGGGTAATATATTAGCATGGACATTGGACTGGCTAACTAACAGGAAAAAGAGAGTTGGGATAGATGGGTCATTTTCAGGTTGGTAAACTGTAACTTGTGGGGTGCCACAGGGATCAGTGCTGGGGCCTCAACTATTTATAATCCAGATAAATGACTTGTGGGCCGAGTGGATTGTAGCCAAATTTGCTGATCATACAAACAAAGGTAGGAAAGCGAGTTGTGGGGAGGGCACAAAGTGTCTGCAAAGGGATATAGATAGGTTAGTGAGTGGGCAAATAGATAGAGTATAATATGGGAAAATATTAGGTTATCCACTTTGGTAGGAAGAATAGAAGAGCGGAATACTATGTAAATGGAGAGAGATTACAGAGAACTGCAGTACCCAGGGATCTGGATGTCCTATTACATGAATCACAAAAAAATAGTGTGCAGATTCAGCAAGTAATTAGGAAGGCAAACGAATTGTTGGCATTTATTGCATGGGATGGAATATAAAAGGAGGGAAGTCTTGCTACAACTGCACAGGGCATTAGTGAGACCACACCTAGAATACTACATACAGTTTTGGTCTCCTTAATTAAGTAGGGATATAGTTGCATTGGAAGCAGTTTAGAGAATGTGCACTAAGTTGATTCCTGGGGTGAAAGGGTTGTCTTACGCGGAAAGGTTGGGCCTATACTGTTACGAAAGTGTTTCCTTTTTTAATTTTTATTTTGAGGACTTGTGTTAAAACTGAAAAGATTCCATGGATGTGTTTTTTTTTACCAAGTTCACCGAAAGGTCACGAGATGTAGTTTGAAAAAAACCACCTGTGCTGGAAGTCATGTGCTTTGATCTCAGTAAACAACAGAACCCTTGGTGACCTGGGGAAAATGGTTACAGAGAAGCCACATGTCAAGGTTTTCGGAGGTCAGGAGGTTGACTCTCTGTTTGGGGCTTGGACATTGTTTTCAGTTCAGTTGGAGTATGAACTGTTTGAAGACAGTTGATGTTTTCCTGTCAAGGAAAAAAAAAGAAATCACCCAGCTCACCACATTCTCTACCTCCTTGAAGAAATCCTGCAAAGATCCAGTGTGGGAGAGCTAAAATCCCTGGTGCTGCATAGAAGAAGTTTGAAAAAAATCCTGCGATTCAAGTGTGTGCTGGCGGAAAACCCTGATGCCACATTTCTCCTGGAAAGCCTACTAGAATAATTGTCGACATCTCCAGAACACACTGCTTCTGAAATGATCCCAGTGACCCATCTCTGTATACCCAGCTGCCAGACCAAAAAAGGGACAACTGACTTCCTTCCACATCTTCTCTTTTTTTCGCCAAGAATTAGCAAGTATTTGGCCAAAGTAGTTTTGTTTTGTCTTTTTTTTGCAACAGATCTCTGCAGAGAGAGTTTCTGTATTATGTTTCCAGTGTGTGTGTATAATTGGGTAATTTTAAAAAGGGAACTTTTATATTTCAATCTGTGTGTTAATGCATTACTTCATTACTGGTTAAGTCTTGTTTTATAATAAATTGATAATTTTGTTGTTTATTAAAGAAACCTGCTTGGTGTATTTTATTCTGGGATAAAAAATAGAGTGTATGATTGGCTGTACCGGTAACCGGGTAAACATTTAAATATATGTTGTGACCTGTGGAGAAGTGGAACTATAAAACACAGTGCACTTCTCCCGCCTCGGTCATAACAATACTCATTGGAGTTCAGAAGACTGAGAGGTGATCTCATTGAAAAATATAAGATTCTGAGAGGGCTTGACAGGGTAGGTGCTGAGAGGATGTTTCCCCTCACAGGGGAATCTAGAACTAGGGGGCACAGTTTCAAAATAAGTGGTCTCCCTTTTAAAATGAAGATAAAGAGGAATTTCTTCTCTAGAGGTTGTTGATCTTTGGAATTCTCTTCCCCGGAGAGCAGTGGAGGCAGGGTCATTGAATATATTCAAGGCTGAGTTAGGCAGATTTTTGATCTACAAGGTTATCAAGGGTTATGGGGAGCAGGCAGGTAAGTGGAGTTACGGCCACAATCAGACCAGTCATGATCTTATTGAATGGCGAAGCAGGCTTCAGGGACCGAATGACCTACTCCTGCTTCTATTTCTTATGATCTTATAATGTTTGGAGCTCACCAGCAACATGCTGCAAAATGGTTTGAGTGTTGGTGGAATATTAATGGCTACTGCTGCCAAATACACTGTGGGTAGATCATAGATGTATTTGGCGCTTGTTTCCAGCTCACATTGTGATCAGTAGCATTCCAATGTTTTAACCTTCTTCTCTGCTTTGCAGTCCGTATTTAAAAATTATGATCACGATCAAGATGGTTACATTTCCCAAGTTGAGTTTGAGAAGATTGCTGGTAGTTTCCCGTTTTCGTTCTTTGTCCTTGATAAAGATCGGTAAGTGTGAGCTTCCCGTTTCCCTCTGAATATGGAACACCACCTGTAAATGGTTCTCTGAGATTCTACTCTGCCTTAAGGCATCTGTGCAATGATATCTGAATTGCTCGGGCCCGGATTTTGCAGTGGTAATGATGGCAAAACTTGTCAGCCTCACAGCAACTTCTGGAGTCTGTGCATGCACAGAAGAACATGGAAATGTAGAAGTTGCTGTCAGTGATTGTGTGCTTCTGCAGAGGGTGTGGTGTTGAGGTCCCCTCAGAATTCAATCCCTAAGCAATCAGTGAATTGGCAAAACCTTCCACTTTTGCATGGTTAGTCTCGCTGTAAAAACCCTTTGAAAAAGTTACACCTTGCTGATTGGGATATAAGTGGGTTTTTAGTAGCATAGTAAGTTCACGATTACTGCTAAACACCCTCTCTGGCCCTGAAAAGCTAATTTTACATGTGTGGAATGTCAAATTTCTTCATTATGATAAAAAAAAATGCATGTATTTTTTAAATAATAAAAAGAATTTAAAAGATCATTTATAATATTTTACCTTCTATCTTAATCTGATCATAATCACGTATGTCATTATCTGAACATTTGAATTAAAAGTGAAGGATAATCAGTGCTTTTAACTTCCTTAATTGCTGTCTGTGAGAATACTTCAGTGTCATTAGCTGCTAACCCTACTTGCTGCCATTACTGCTGCTGGACGCCTGGAGATCCCCTTGACTTGGCGCCAGATTTAAACTGACGTTGAGAAAAGGGAAATACACACCAGAGATCTTTGTGGGCTGCTTTCTTTGAGATCAGTGGTGAACACCGGCATTCCAGCAAAGCCCGTGACCCTGTACTAAACCCCTGAGATAGAATCAATGGCATTGGGCCACACCTATGGAGGCAGGACATTGAATGGAATTGAATTTGCAGCACAGAAACAGGCCATTTGGCCCAACTGGACTGAGCTGGTCTTTATATTCCACACGAGCCATCTCCCATTCTACATCATCTCACCCTATCAATATATCCTTTAATTCCTTTCTCCCTCATCTACTTATCTAAATTCCCCTTAAATGAATCAATGTTATTCACCTCAACCACTCCATGTAGTAGCAAGTTCCACATTCTAACAACTCCAAGAAACAATGAGGTGGCAGAGAATGTGATTTAAACCCTGCCTCTATGTTGGAGGAATTAAATTCAATGGAACCAAAGGACTTTCAGTATTGATCTAGTTGTTGATCTTTTGTATTTTTTGAGGCCTTTTCTAGGCCATCCTGGAACGCCCCTCCCCCACTCCCCAACTCCCCCCCCCACCCCCCCCCCCCCACCTCCCCTCCACCACCTCCCCTCCACCATACTTTCTCCCACAAGAGTGTCAGGACTTTGACCCAACAACAATGAAGAAACAACAGGTCATGATGAGCATTTCCGCTTTGGTTGCAATTGGCAATCTGGGTGCCAAGTTGTGATTGAATTAAAAAATATTTTTAAGAGTGATAAATCTGGTGAAGTTTGTCTGGTTCAAGGCTATGATGAGATCTGGTTCTGGCAGAAATTGAATATAGGAAGAAGAAAGTCGCGCATTTCAGTAGCGCCTGTCATGACAGGACGTCCCAAAGTGCTGAACAGCTAATGATATACCTTTGAAGTGTTGTACTATAGGGAATGTGATAGTCAATTTTCACCCAGCGAGGTCCCGTAAACAGCAAAGTGATAATGACCAGATAATCTATTTTTAATGATGTTGATTGAGGGATTAAATATTGGCCAGGACATCGGTGAGTAGGTGTCAGTTGATGGCACTATTACTGACTGATGAGTTTTGTTTGCTTTGTTGTAGTGAAGGCATGATCAGCAGGGAAGAGATCACCGCGTACTTCATGAGAGGCAGTTCTATCTGCTCCAAACTGCGGTTGGGCTTCTTCCATAACTTTCAGGAGACCACGTACAAGAAGCCTACATTCTGTGACAGCTGTGCTGGATTTGTAAGTCACGTTGAAAAGTCATTCTTAAGAAAGAACTTTCATTTATATAACGCCTTTCACGACCTCAGGATGTCACAAAGCGCTTTACAGCCATTGAAGTACTTTTGAAGTGTAGTCACTGGTGTAACAGAGGGAAACGCAGCAGCTCATTTGCGCGCGGTGAGCTCCCGCAAACAGCAAAGTGATAGTGACCATGGTTTAGTGATGTTGGTTGAGGAATAAATATTTGCCAGGACACCGGGGAGAACTCCCCTGCTCTCCTTTGGAATAGTGCTGTGGGAATTTTTACATCCATCTCAAAGAGAGGACACGGCCTCGGCTTAACGCCTCGTCTGACAGACGGCACTTCCGAGAGTGTAGCACTCCCACTGCAGTGCTGTAGTCCCTGGACCAGTACTCACATAAAAGAAGCGTTAGAACTTTATGAGGGGAAGTGAACACTTTGCAGGAAAAGGAGGAATTTAAAGGGAGAGACAAAAATCAGTATTTAGGCGTTTTTTTTGAATGATGGGATGGTGTAGTGAGGTTTTACAGAGAATCCCAGAGGATAAGGGTGCGTTGCTGAATGAACAACCCCTCAGGCAGCAAGCAGCAAGCAGCAGAGTGGAGCGTTTGCACAGGGAGGTAAGGCTGGAGAAAGTCGTTCAGAGAGGCCTTGGAAGGACAGGAACCATAATGCAGTGATACGAGAAACAATTTCAGAAGCCTGCATTCTCGGCAGGAGCCGAACTGGTGCAGGGTATGGATCGGAGATGAAGTGATAGTGTTGCAGCCCTGATTGTCCAATCCATGCTCCCTATGAGTGGAGTGCGCTGACGGGAATGCAGTCTTATGGAATCACTCTGTTGTTTCCATAAATCCTGGGCTTATTGCTTGCCCAAATGGCCTTTCTTTAATTGTGAGCTTAGGCTGTGAATGCTGCGGACTAGCTGACTGTGGTTTGTCCTCACCCAAAATCACCACGCTCGCAGCAGTCAATCCCTCGTCCAAAGGCCAATTACAGCAGGGGTTAATGAGTAAAGGGCACAGATTTCAGGTACAAAAGCAAAATACTGCAGATGCTGGAAATCTGAAACGAAAAGATCTGTGGGAGAGAGAAACAGAGTTAACGTTCCAGGTCGAAGACCTTTCATCAAAACAGATTGCAGCGCTAGAATTTTACCCTCCACCCCACCCCTCTACCCCGGCACAGGCTGGGAGTCGTGGCGTGGGGGGGAATGTAAAATTGAGTGAGAGGCGGGAGAGTTACTCTTCCCGTCATCTACCCGCCCCCCCACTGCTAATTTACCTGTGGCGAGGGAGGTGGCAAATGGCCCGCCCGCCCCAGGCCAATTGAGGCCCTTAAGTGGCCAATTAATTGCCACTTAACGTTCTCCTCCCGTTGCCACTCCTACCAGCGGCAGATGGGCACTTCAGCACCTGAGGAGGCTGCCCAGTGATACATGGTGGCCTCCTGGTGGACTGGGCAAGGGCCTTCCTGATCATGCACCCTGTGTCCCACGGAGAGCCCCCCCAGAAGCACGGGCCGCCCCACTAAAACTACCTACCCCCGCCCTGCTCTCCAACTCCCAGCCTCTCACCGGGGCCCAGCAATGGTCCCCAAGGCCCGAACCCCACTTACCTTCCTGAAGGGTGACGTCCATCGTCCTCTTCTCGCTGGGTGCAGTCTCAGCAGTGGCCACTGCTCCCAGTGGCGCTGCTGGGCCTGAGGAGCTACCAGCCCTCTGATTGGCAGCTCTTGGAGACGGACTTCCTGCCTCAGAGAGGCGGAAGTCCCGACCGAGGCCAATTGAGGACCACACAAAATTGCTGTGGCATCCAAGCCTAGCGGAGGCGGGCTCGTCCCTGACTTTTTAGCCAGTTGGTGGGGCCACTGCCTTATTGTAAAATTCTGACTCAGGTCTCTGATTAATGGGGAAAGAGGGTTGAAAGGTAAAGAGCGTAGATTGCAGGATGCTGGCGGATGGGGGCAGGGGGTTAAAGGGTAAAGGGCACAAGGTGGAAAATAAATTTTAATTGAGGCAAGCAAAAAAAAGATGTGGCTGGGCAGCTGGAGGTATTGGCAGGCTTATCACTCTGATACTGCATATATCATATGATGCCACATCTCCCCAGGCTTGTTCCATTGTAATTGAATTTATCAATTCATTATTGACTGTTTGTCTTATATATAATATATATATATATGACTGACAATAACACAATTCCCAAGTAACAGACCACTCTTGGTATGTTTGACAATATACTCAGGGCATGGCTGATATTATAGAAGAGGTTTTCGTGTAAGAAATATTTTCATTCCAAAATTAATTCCTCTTGCTTTTGCCTTTACAGCTCTGGGGTGTAATTAAGCAAGGATACAGGTGTCAGGGTAAGTAAAATCTTTACATTGTTATCTTAATTTACTTACCCAGTCCGGCTACCTCTTGTTCAAAGTGCTGGTGTCTCTGTTGCTTGTAAATTGCTATAAGATACTGTTCCAGGGAGTTCACTGCTGTAGTCTAAGGATGTAAAAGATTAATACTAAAGACAGTGAGAGAGATCCCTCCCACTGTACGGGCGATGATGTAACGGTCACATGAGATAGGCTTGGGAAGAAGAAGGTATAGCAGCACAAAGGATGCTAGCTTAGGTGGCTTGTGGAGAGTGTATATAGTAACTGTAAATAATAAAGAGTTATTAGTTAACCTTTACCGTAGTCTAAGACTTTCTCTAGCGCGCCCTACAACACTACTAATACAAACCCAACAAACACAACAACTGCTGAACATGGTTTGGAGTCACACAGATTGCAGGTTAGACCCCAGGGGCTGGATTTTCACCCCAGGGTCAGGAACCGCAGGTCGGGACCAGTTTCAGGTCTCGAACCTACACGGCGTGCTCCTGACACGCCCAAACGGATTTTTAAAGAGCCAGGCCACTTAATGGCAGGGAGCGGGCTCGCTGTCCAATTAAGGAGAGCGGCCCAGCTCCTGAGGTTGGAGGGTCAATGGGAGGTGGGAGCTGCCGATTTGTGATGGGGAGAGGGCGCCTCAACATGGAGGCACCCTCTGCAGAAGAGGTCAGTTTTAAAAAAATTAAAATGACCACAGCTGCCTGGCTGTGATCATGAAGGGGCAGCCCCTCCACAGGATGGCCAGCAGCCGTAGCTGAGGCCTGCTGGCCATTGTGGGTTGTGGGGGGGGGAGGTTCCCTTGCAGGATGAAGCACCCCTCTGCCTTTCCTGACATGAGCTCACCATGGTTGCCTGGCAATGTCTCTTAGCTGCTTTGCTGACTGAAAATCCCAGTCGGCGTGCGAACGGAGCCTGACTAGGTCCTGGAGTTGGCCCTAATTGCATTCAGTTGGCTACCAGCCATTGGCGGGCAGGTAGCCTTTCCGATTCCAACCTGGCCTCTCCAAAAGTGGCTCAGGGTTGGGATCATGGCGCCATACTGGCATGATGGCCAGTGGCGTGAGATTGCAGGCCCACCCTCCTCCAATCCCGATCCCGAGCTGCTTTTAAAATCCAGCCCCCGATCTGTACTGAATTTGCTCTACTGAATTTGAAGAGGCGGAGAGGTTTAGAGAGGGAATTCCAGAGCTTGGGGCCCAAGCAGCTGAAGGCACAGCCGCCAATAGTGGGCCCATTAAAATCGAGAATATGCAAGAGGCCACAATTGGAAGAGGGCAGAGATCTCGGAGGGTTGTGGGGCTGGAGGAGGTTACAGAGATAGGGAGAGGCGAGGCTATGGAGGGATTTGAAAATGAAGATGAGAGTTTTAAAATCGAGCCCTTGCCAGACTGGGAACCAATGTAGGTCAGTGGGCAGAGTGGGCGAACAGGACTTGGTGCAAGTTAGAGTACGAGCAGGAGAGTTTTGAATGAGCTGAGGTTTACGGAGGGTGGGAGGTGGGCCAGGAGAAATTTGGAATGGTCGATTCTGGCAGCATGGGAGGCTGGGGGTGGGGAGGAGGGGCGTGAACGTGGAGGGAGGTGTGTGGGGAGGGGAGTCTGGAGCGTCAACGACCCTGCTTATTTTTGTGGGGCACAAAGAAGGACCCCCTGCCCTTCCTATTCCACAAAAATAATTTATAACTTACCATGCCATGCTGGTCATAGGACAACAATTTGCACATTACAAGGAGCATGCCACCTTTAGAAGGTGGGTGCTTCAACCTCGCTGCAATAAAACTGACAATGGGAAAAGCGTTTGCATTAAGGGGGCTTTGAATCCACCCACCCCATGCTGAAGCTGTTACCGCCCCATTAATAGCCGTTTCCAGGAAGTTCAAATCGACCGCCACCGCCCCCCACAGTGAGGTAATGGACTGATCTCAGACACAGTCAGTTATTCAGCTAACACCCAGACAGTGGCTTCCTCCTAAAGAACGGGCAGGGTCACAGAGATCTACAGATCCCTGGACAAATCAGCATGGAAAGGGGGTAAACCCAAAGGTGGGATGAAGGTGGGGAACCAAAACATCCATAAACATTACAAAGTATTTTCAGCACAGACTGTGGCCATTCGACCCAACTGATCTATGCTGGTATAATAAAAGCAAAATACTGCAGATGCTGGATATCTGAAACAAAAACAAGAAATGCTGGAATCACTCAGCAGGTCTGGCAGCATCTGTGGAAAGAGAAGCAGAGTTAACGTTTCGGGTCAGTGACCCTTCTTCGGAACTGACAAATATTAGAAAAGTCACAGATTATAAACAAGTGAGGTGGGGGTGGGGCAAGAGATAACAAAGGAGAAGGTGCAGATTGGACCAGGCCACATAGCTGACCAAAAGGTCACGGAGAAAAGGCAAACAATATGTTAATGGTGTGTTGAAAGACAAAGCATTAGTACAGATTAGGTGTGAATACACTGAATATATTGAACAGCAGCAAGTGCAAACCTGAAGAAAAACAACCTGAAAAAAACAGTGGGTAAGCAAACTGAACAAACTAAGATGAAATGAAATAAATGCAAAAAAAGATTGTAAAAAATGTAAAAAGGAATGTGAAAAAAAAAGGAAGAAAAAATAACTAAAAATGAAAGTAAATTGGGGGGCTGTCATGCTTTGAAATTATTGAACTCAATGTTCAGTCCGGCAGGCTGTAGTGTGCCTAATCGGTAGATGAGATGCTGTTCCTCGAGCTTGCGTTGATGTTCACTGGAACACTGCAGCAATCCCAGGACAGAGATGTAAGCATGAGAGCAGGGGGGAGTGTTGAAATGGCAAGCAACCGGAAGCTCAAGGTCCTGCTTGCGGACTGAGCGGAGATGTTCCGCAAAGCGGTCACCCAGTCTGCGCTTGGTCTCCTCAATGTAGAGGAGACCACACTGTGAGCAGCGAATACAGTATACTACATTGAAAGAAGTACAAATAAATCGCTGCTTCACCTGAAAGGAGTGTTTGGGGCCTGGGATAGTGAGGAGAGAGGAGGTAAATGGGCAGGTATTACACCTCCTGCGATTGCAGGGGAAGGTGCCCTGGGACGGGGACGAGGTGGTGGGGGTAATGGAGGAGTGGACCAGGGTGTCGCGGAGGGAACGATCCCTTCGGAATGCTGACAGGGGAAGGGAGGGGAAGATGCGACTGGTAGTGGCATCACGCTGGAGGTGGCGAAAATGGCGGAGGATGATCCTTTGGATATGGAGGCTGGTGGGATGAAAAGTGAGGACAAGGGGAACCCTGTCACGGTTCTGGGAGGGAGGGGAAGGGGTGAGGGTAGAGGTGCGGGGAATGGGTCGGACACGGTTGAGGGCCCTGTCAACCACAGTGGGGGGAAATCCTCGGTTGAGGAAAAAGGAGGTCATATCAGAAGCACCGTCATGGAAGGTAGCATCATCAGAGCAGATGCGTCGGAGACGGAGAAACTGGGAGAATGGAATGGAGTCCTTACAGGAGGTAGGGTGTGAAGAAGTGTAGTCGAGGTAGCTGTGGGAGTCAGTGGGCTTATAATGGATATTGGTAGACAACCTATCCCCAGAGATGGAGACAGAGAAGTCGAGGAAGGGAAGGGAAGTGTCAGAGATGGACCATGTAAAGGTGAGAGAAGGGTGGAAATTGGAAGCAAAGTTGATAAAGTTTTCTAGTTCGGGGCGGGAGCAGGAAACGGCACCGATACAGTCATCAATGTACCGGAAAAAGAGTTGGGGGAGGGGGCCTGAGTAGGACTGGAACAAAGAATGCTCGACATATCCCACAAAAAGACAGGCATAACTAGGACCCATGCGGGTACCCATAGCGACACCTTTTACTTGAAGGAAGTGCATGGAGTTGAAGGAGAAGTTGTTCAATGTGAGAACAAGTTCAGCCAGGCGGAGGAGGGTGGTGGTGGATGGGGACTGGTTGGGCCTCTGTTCCAGGAAGAAGCGGAGAGCCCTCAAACCATCCTGGTGGGGGATGGAGGTGTAGAGCGATTGGACGTCCATAGTGAAGAGGAGGCGGTTGGGACCAGGAAACTGGAAATTGTCAAAATGACATAGGGCGTCAGAAGAGTCACGGATGTAGTTGGGAAGAGCCTGGACCAGCGGAGAAAAGATAGAGTCTAGATAGGAAGAAATAAGTTCAGTGGGGCAGGAGCAGGCTGACACAATGGGTCTGCCGGGACAGTCCGGTTTGTGGATTTTGGGAAGGAGGTAGAAACGGGCTGTCCGGGGTTGTGGGACTATGAGGTTGGAAGCCGTAGAGGGAAGATCTCCAGAGGAGATGAGGTCAGTGACAGTGACAGTGATCTATGCTGGTGTTCATTCTCCACACGCTCCCCCTTCTTCATCCAACCCTATCAGCATATCCCTCCACTCCTTTCTCCCTCATGTGCTTACCTAGCTTCCCCTTAAATACATCTATACTATTCACCTCAGCTACTGCATGAGGTAGCGAGTTCCACATTCTCACCACCCTCTGGATAAAGATGTTTCTCCTGAATTCCCTATTAGATTCATTGGTGACTTTCTTCTATTTATAGCCCCTAGTTCTGGTCTCACCTGCAAGTGGAAACATCTTCTCTACGGCTACCCGATCAAATGCTTTGGTCATTTTAAAGACCTCGATTAGGTCTTCTCTGTTCTAGAGAAAATAGCCACAGCCTTTTCAGACTTTCCTGATAAGTACAACCCTCTCAGTTCTAGTATCATTCTACGAAATCTCTTTTTGCACCTTCTCGAATGCCTCTATTTTTATAACATGTAGCCCAGAATTATTCACAGTGCTCCAAGTGCGGTCTAACCAAGGTTTGATGCAGTCAGTAAAGTTATAGAGTCATAGAGTCATACAACATAGAAACAGGCCCTTCGGCCCACCGCATCCATGCTGACCATAATGCCTATCTATACGAATCCCACCTGCCTGCATTAATTCCATATCCCTCTATGCCTTGCTCATTCAAGTACCTGTCCAGATGCCTCTTAAATGTCGCTACTGTTCCTGCCTCCACCACCTCCTCAGGCAGCTCATTCCAGATACCCACTATTCTTTGTGTGAAAAATTTACCCCTTTGATCGCCTTTAAACCTCCTCCCTCTCACCTTAAATCTATGCCCTCTTGTTTTAGTTACCCCTACCATGGGAAACAGACTCTGGCTATCTATCCTATCTACCCCTCTCATAATTTTATATACCTCTATCATGTCCCCTCTCAGCCTCCTTCGCTCCAGGGAAATCAGACCCAGCCTATCCAATCTCTCTTTATAACTGAAGCCCTCCAAACCAGGCAACATCCTTGTGAATCTTTTCTGCACCCTCTCTAGCTTAATCACATCTTTCCTGTATTGCGGCGACCAGAACTGCACACAGTACTCCAAATGTGGCCTAACCAACGTTATGTACAACTGTAACATGACGTCCCAACTCTTGTACTCAATGCCTCGGCCGATGAAGGCAAGCATGCCATACGCCTTCTTCACCACCCTGCCTACCTGTGTTGCCACTTTCAGGGAATTATGTACTTGCACCCCAAGGTCTCTCTGCTCAAGAACACTCCCCAGGGCCTTGCCATTCACTGTATATGTCCTGCCCTGGTTTAATTTCCCAAAATGCATCACTTCACACTTGTCTGCATTAAATTCCATTTGCCACTCCCTTGCCCACTTTCCCAGTTGATCTATATCCTGTTGTAACCTTAGACAACCTTCTTCACTGTCCACTATACCACCAATTTTGGTGTCATCTGCAAACTTACTAATCATGCCCCTTATATTCACATCCAAGTCATTAATATATATGACAAACACAGAGGGCCCAGCACTGAACCCTGCGGCACACCACTGGTCACCGGCCTCCAATCTGAAAAACAACCCTCCACTACCACCCTCTGCCTCCTATCACCAAGCTCACCCTGGATCCCATGTGTTCGAACCTTCTGGACCAGCCTACCATGCGGGGCCTTGTCAAAGGCCTTGCAAAAGTCCATGTAGACAACGTCCATTGCCCTGCCCTTGTCAATCCTCTTGGTCACCTCCTCGAAAAACTCAAATCAAATTCGTGAGACATGATTTCCCAAGCACAAAGCCATCCTGACTATCCCTAATCAGACCATGCCTTTCCAAATGCATATAAATCCTGTCTCTCAGAATCCCTTCCAATAACTTTCCCACCACTGATGTAAGGCTCACCGGCCTGTAGTTCCCTGGCTTATCCCTGCTCCCATTCTTAAATAAAGGCACACCATTCGCTATCCTCCAGTCTTCCAGTACCTCACCCGTGGCTAACAATGATACAAAACTCTCTGCCAGGGCCCCAGCAATCTCCTCCCTTGCTTCCCACAGCATCTAGGATACACTTGGTCAGGCCCTGGGGATTTATCCACCTTAATGTACTTCAGTACCTTCAACACCTTCTCCTTTGTAATGTTGATATGCTCCAGGATATCGGTGTTCCCTCCATTGAACTCACTCGCTTCCATGACCTTCTCCACAGTAAATACGGACGTGAAATATTCATTTAAGACCTCGCCCATTTCCCGTGGCTCCACACATAGATTGCCACACTGATCCTTAAGGGGACCTACTCTCTCCCTAGCTACCCTTTTACTCTTAATTTGCTTATAGAATCTTTTAGGATTCTCCTTTATCTTATCTGCCAGGGAAATCTCATGGCCCATTTTCGCCCTCCTAATTTCCTTCTTAGTGTGTAGTCCTACATCCCCTATCCTCTTCGAGGGACTCGCTCGATCCCAGCTGCCTATACCTGACATATGCCTCCCTCTTTGTCCTGACCAGACCCTCAATATCCCTCGTCAACCAAGGTTCCCTAAACTTGCCAGCCTTGCCCTTCCATCTAACAGGAACATGCCGGCCCTGAACTCTTCCTATCTCGCTTTTAAAAGCCTCCCACTTGCCAGACGTCCCTTTACCTGTAAACAGCCTTTCCCATTCAACTTTTGAGAGTTCCTGTCTGATGCCATTGAAATTAGCCTTCCCCCAATTTAGGACTTCAACCTGAAGACCAGTCCTATCCTTTTCCATAACTATCTTGAAGCTAATAGTGTTATGGTCACTGGTCCCAAAGTGCTCCCCCATTGACACACCAACCACCTGCCCATCCTCATTTCCTAAGAGGAGGTCAAGTGTAGCCCCTTCTCTAGTAGGGCCATCCACTTACTGCTTCAGAAAACTATCCTGGACACACTTAACAAGTTCTTCTCCATCTGATCCCTTAGCACTAAGGCGGTCCCAGTCAATATTAGGGAAGTTAAAATCACCTACTATTACAACCCTATAATTCCTACACCTATATGTGATTTCCCTACATATATGCTCCTCCACTTCCCTCTGACTATTGGGGGGCCTATAATATGATCCCATCAAAGTGATTACCCCTTTCTTATTTCTAAGTTCTACCCATATGGCCTCGCTGGACATTCCCCCCGGGATATCCTTTCTAAGTACTGCCGTGATGTCCTCCCTAATCAATAGTGCAACTCGCCCTCCTCTCTTACCTCCACCTCTGTCATGCCAGAAGGATCAGTACCCCGGAACATTGAGCTGCCAGTCCTGCCCATCCCTCAACCACGTTTCCGTAATAGCTATAATATCACAATCCCATGTACCGATCCATGCTCTGAGTTCATCTGCCTTACCTGTAAGGCTTCTTGTATTAAAGTAAATGCAGTTTAGCCTACCAGACCTTCCACGCTCCCTGTCCTGCCCCTGCCCGGCCTGCCTACTGGACTTGCTCGCTTTAACCTCTACATTTGCCTCAACTATCTCATCTGAGAGACTACTACTTTGGGTCCCACCCCACTGCAAGACTAGTTTAAACCCTCCCGAGTAGTACTAGCAAACCTCCCTGCAAGTATATTGGTCCCCCTCCAGTTTAGATGCAACCTGTCCTTCTTGTACAGGTCACCTCTGCACCAGAAGAGATCCCAATGATCCAAGTAACTGAAGCCCTCCCGCCTACACCAGCTCTTCAGCTACACATTCATTTGCCTAATCCTCCTATTCCTACCCTCACTAGCATGTGGCACAGGGAGTAATCCTGAGATTACAACCCAAGAGATCCTGCTTTTTAACCTTCTGCCTAACTCCCTATATTCACTTTGCCTCATCTCTCTTCCTGCCTATGTCGTTAGTACCAATATGGACCACGACCTCTGGCTGCTCACCCTCCCCTTTCAGAAGGTCCTGCAGCCGCTCCGAGACATCCTTGACCCTAGCACCAGGGAGGCAACATACCATCCTGGAGTCTTGTTTGTGGGCACAGAAATGCCTATCTACACCCCTTACGATAGAATCCCCTATCACTATAGCTCTTCCAACCCTCTTCCTCCCCTGCTGTGCAGCAGAGCCCTCCATGGTGCCACCAACTTGGCTGTTGCTACTTTCCCCTGGGAGGTCATCCCCCTCCAACAATATCCAAAGCGGTATATCTGTTTGAGAGGGGGATGGCCACAGGGGACTCCTGCACTACCTGCCTGTGGCTACTACTTCGTCTGGTGGTCACCCATCTCTTTTCTGCCTGTGCAGCCATTGTCTACGGTGTGACCACCTCACTAAACATGCTATCCACGCCTTCCTCAGGATTGCGGATGCTCCACAGTGAATCCACCCGCAGCTCCAGCTCCGTAATGCGGGCAGCCAGTAGCTGCAGATGGATACACTTCCTGCACACATGGTCGTCAGGGACACTGGAAGTGTCCCTGATTTCCCACATAGCGCAGGAGGAGCATATCACGGGGCTGAGCTCTCCTGCCATGACTTGCCCTCAGGTTAATTAGTTACTCCCTTAATTAAAAAATACTAATTATACAAGGGGCCTTGTTCTACTCACTTCAATCTGAAGTCCTAAAAAAAAAACCCACTTTAGTAGTACTCACCTTATCACCAGAGATTTTTTTTTCCTGTTCTCCTGTACTTGGCTGTATCAGTAACCGCCTCCACATGGGTGAACGTCAGCGTATCTTGATTCAAAGCACAAGTCCGAGTTGCATCACCGTGAGTGGGGAAGTTCTCTTTGATGTCTGCAGCGTATGTACACAGGCTGTCGGAACATGCCTCGCCCATGTGTTCACTACTGCTGACATCTGCCAACCTTTAATGCTTTCAAAGTAGTTTGCTTGTGGCAGATAGAGAATAAAATTAATTGTGTCTCCTCTTGGTTCTAATCTCATCTGCGCTTTATAGTTTGATTATCTCACCCCATCCATAGTGATGTGTGAAGGAAATCCCATCTTTTTCCCATCCCTATGGCTTTCTCCTCGTCTCTTCCAAAGCTGGTAATTCATGCTTGGATACAGTTCCACGGGTACAGCAGAGAAACAGGCCATTCGGCCTCAACCATCCGTGCTGGAATTTATGCTCCATACGAGCTCTTCACATCCCTTTCAGTTCAAGTATCATAGTTCTAGTGAGAGCGCAGAGACCCACCTATCTGTTGTCCAATGACCAGCTAGTGACTACCTTGCTTGGGTGGTGAAGAGTTCAGTGCACTCTCTTTAAAAGCAAGGTGGAATACTTTTTTAATGGTGGCAGACTAAAAGATGTGGAGAAGCAAAGGGATTTAGGTGTCTTGGTTACAAATCACTTAAAGCTAGTAGACAGGTATAAAAAGTCATTTAAAAAAGGCTAAAGGAATATTGGTCTTTTTCTCAAGAGGGCTGGAATACAAAAGGCTGGAAATGATATTTCAGTTGTATAGAGCCTTGGTCAGAGCCCACCTGGAGTACTGCCTTCAGTGGTATTGAGGTACAGACAGCACCTTAGACAGCACCTTCCAAACCCGCGACCTCTACCAACTAGATGGACAAGGGCAGCAGACGCATGGGGACACCACCATCACCTGCAAGTTCCCCTCCAAGTCTCGCACCATCCTGACTTGGATCTATATCGCCATTCCTTCACTGTAACTGGGTCAAAATCCTGGAACTCCCTTCCTAACAGTACTGTGGGTGCACCTACCCCACATGGACTGCAGCGGTTCAAGAAGGCAGCTCACCACCACCTTCTCAAGGGCAATCAGAGATGGGCAATAAATGCTGGTCTAGCCAGTGACCCCCACATCCCATGAATGAATAAAAAAAAAAGATCAGTCATGACCTAATTGAATGGCGGAAAAGGCTCAAGGGGCTGAATGGCCTCTTCCTGTTCCTATGTTATTATGCGGGCTCACTTGCATGAAATTCAGCAACAATAGCACATAAAACCAAACTCCTACACCACAGATCGAATAATAGATCCTTGTGCTAATATTAAATTAGAGTGGTATTCTACAGAGTAAATAGTCACACCTCTTACCTGCAACAAATAATGACATTGAGCGATTGGTCTTTCTGTACGATCACTCCCCGGTAACTCATTCTCACTTAACTTGGAGACTGTTGTCATGCAGGAGCAGACTGTAGGCGGAATTAGTCGGAGTCTGACCCCGGAAACAGCTGAGAAAGTTTCATAGTACTGGCATGGGTAGATGATGGAGATAGCCAATAATAAAGGTCACTTTGTGATCTAACATTTCCGGAGCTGAATCTTTTCACACTTGTTGTAAGTGTGCTCAGTGTTGGGGATTTTTCTTATAAATGTTTTTATTAGCACACTGTTAGGCCCACTCAGTGCTGAAATAAAAGCATTAAGAAATAGGATCAGGATTAGGCCATGCACCCATTTGAGCCTGCTCCGCCAGTCAATAAGATCATGGCTGATCTTCTGTCTAAACTTCAACTTCTCGCCTTATCCCCATATCTCTCGGTTCCCTAAGTGTCTGAAGGTCTATTGTTTCCATTTTGAATATACACAATGATGCAGCTTCCACCGCCCTCTGGGGTAGAGAATTTGACAGATGCACAACCTTCTGAGTGGCAAAACAGTTCTGTGGTCCTTTGAGGTATTGAAGTCACTGGGAGAAATTTTAAAGGCCTCGACTTTTAAAGTTCTCACCCTTGTGTTCAGTTCCCTCCATGGCCTCTCCCCTCCGTATCTCTGTAACCTCCTCCAGCCTTACAACCCTCTGAGATACCTGCACTTCTCCAATCCTGGCCTCTTGTGCATCCCTGATTTCCTTCACTTCTTCCTTGGTGGCTGTGCCTTTATTTGCCTAGGCCCGCAGCTCTGGAAATCCCTCCCTAATCCTCTCTGTCTCTCTCCTCCTTATAGATACTTGGTAAAACCTACCTCTTTGACCAATCTTTTGGTCAGCTCTCCTAATATCTCCTTCTGTGGCTCGGTGTTGAATTTTGTCTGATTATTCTCCTGTGACATTGGGATGTTTTACTATTTTAAAAACACTCTATAAAAGCAAGTTATTGTTATTGTCGTTGCAAACCTAACCTGCCCGGCAGGGAACTGAAGGGATCGGGTGTGCTGGGTTTACCACTGATTGAAGTCAATAGAGAGTGATATTGAGGAGGGAATAAAACCCCTGCTTTCCACCCAATCTGGTGAGTTTCCCGCCAAGCACGTTCAGTTAAAATGATCCCATTGATACACTGGATGTTTAATGGGCAACATACAGATATGGTAAAAACTCCCTGATCTCTCAAGTGACTGAAGTGACCAACATACTTATCACTAACCCAGAACCCTCCTCTTTCAATGTTAAAAACTGCCTCCACATAATCTGTGACCACAGTCCCAACTTGCAGGTGACAAGGGCTCCTCAGTGAGTCTAGATTTCTTTAATGTTCTTCGAGTGATTGCAGCTGTTAGCAAAACCTAATAATATTACAGAGTCTTTGCAGACCTTTGTACAAACAGGGCTGGATTATCAATGTGTACTCTCAAAATACCAATGTAAAAATAATTTTAGCAGAGACGAGGTGAGAGATTTCATGGTTTACAAAGCACAACAAAGATTCCTATCAGTCAAGCTGTTTGAGTTTCACTTCTGCCTTCCTGGGAGAGACCATTTGTGGTGCTGTTTTGTCTGCACACTGCCAATTGTCTGATGTAATACAGCTTTCACAGAATCATGCAGTCTTACAATACAGAGGGAGGCCATTCAGCCCATTGTACCTATGCTGGGTCTTTGGAAGACCTATCCATTTTGTCCCACTCCCCTGCTCTTTCCACATAACCCTGAAAGTTTATCCAATTCCCTTTTGAAAGTTACGATTGAATCTGCTTCCACTGCCCTTTCAGGCAGCGCATTCCAGATCATGACAACTCACAGTGTAAAAACAATTCTCCTCATCTCCCCCTGGCTCATTTGCCAATCACCTTTAATCTTTGTCCTCTGGTTATTGACCCTCCTGTCATTGGAAACAGTTTCTCCTTATTTACTCTATCAAAACCCTTCATTATTTTGAACACCTCAATTAAACCCCTCCTTCTCTGCTCTAAGGAGAACAATCCAAACTTCTCTGATCTCTCTGCATACTGTAGTCCCTCATCCCTGGTATCATTCCTGTAAATCTCTCCTCATCCATAGTTCTCTACTGTTCTTCTATTTCTGAACTGCTTTCTGTTTATAGTGAGGCCTGAATGTTTGCAAGGCCTAATCTGTTACACTGCCACCTCTTCCATAATTCAGATTCTATATGCCTCAATAAATCCAAACAGTGTATACCCTCTGTTCTACACTCTGCGTTTGAGCAGACCAAACCAGATCCTGTGGATATGAACTCACAATCTAAAACAATCAGCAATTTAGCACCTATTGGTTATCTGATTTGGAGAGGCCTCAGGGTGGTTGTCTTGGGGTAACATATTAATTCAAAATCTCTTCTGAATTTGGTTATTTATTAAGATTATTCATTCTTGGGAGGTGAGCATCGCTGGCAAGGCTGGCATTTATTGCCCATCTCTAGTTGCCCTGAGAAGAGGGTGGTGAGCTGCCTTCTTGAATTACCGGTAGTGCTTTTGATACAACTGAGTGTCTTACTCAGCCCCTTCAGAGGGCAGTTAAGACCCAAACACATTGGTGAGAGACTTGAATCACAAGTCAGCCATACTGAGTAAAACAGCTGATTTCCTTCCCTAAAGGGCATGAGTGAACCAGTTGTTTTTTTTTAATGACAACGCAACAGCTTCATGATCAGTTTTACCATCGTTTTGTTGCAGATTTTTTTTTTTTAAAAATCTGATTTCAGATTTCCAAACTGGAACGGTGGAATTATGAACTCGCGTGCCTTGCGTTTGATTGGGTCATAGAGAGCAGAAGTGGCGGAGGCGGTGATCTTCTGCAGAACCTGATTCTTGCTGACGGAATCACCTTCATCAGACAGGCAGGGTTTGCAGGATCTTCTTGAGGTCATTGTCGAACCGCTACTAATTAGTAATCCAACAATATGAGCACCACCGCTGCACTCTGCAAATGCTAGTCTGCCACTGTACTGAGATGCGTGGTTGAGGGAGTGTAGGGTGAGCTTTACTCTGCATCTAACTGTACCTAACCTATTGTGGGAATTGTGCCTGAATAGGGAGCATGTTTATTCCTCAATACTAACATTCCTCACCTTCTTGATCAAATATCAATATGAGTGTACAGACCATGGTCATTGGTGTTGTGTGTGACTGGCAGGGAGCCTCACTGACTTACCTTTTTCCTCCCTGCAGACTGCGGGATTAACTGTCATAAGCAATGCCGGGACATGGTGGTGCTGGAATGCAAGAAACGCAACAAGAGCCCCCAGAGTGACAACACACTACAGTGTCCCATGACCGTATCCCTCTTAACGGCAATGCCTCAGAAGAGTCACAGCACTGGTAAATCCCTCACAGTCGAACAGCAATGTGTGCCAATGGTTGTGTGCTAACCTGATTGTGTTTGGTGACTGCTTTGCTATGCCCGTGTGCGTGTGGGTATGGGGTCTTTTGTTGAAAGTGTCCAAGCTCTTATAATAGTGAGTTCAACTGCTCAACATGTCACTTATGTGGGTATACTTTGCTGTCTGCCTCAGGAGGGCTCAGACCCAGTCTTACCAGTGGTCTCATAGCAGGTAGCAACTTCTTTTTGGGGTAAGGTTAGTGGAGCCACTTGGGGTCTCTTTATTATCGACATGGCTCCAAGATGACACACCTGGCCATGGAGCCAACTCAGCCCTCTGTGCCAAAGAAAGGCAGTTTGCATTTTTACACTGCCTTATGACCTCTGCATAACAGGAAGTGTTTCACAGATACTGAAGTACTTTTGAAGTGCAGTCACTATTGTAATGTAGTCAATTTGCATTTAGCTAAGTGCCATCAGCAGCGATGCGATAAGTGAACAGATACTTTGTCTAAAGGAGCAGTGAGAGAGACAGAGAGGGCATTCCAGAGCTTAGGGCTCAGGCTGCTTGAAGACAATGCTGGAGCGAAGGAGGCCAGAATTGGAGGAGCGCAGAGATCTCGGAGGGGTGTAGGGCTGGAGGAGGCGACTGGGATTTGAACAGGAGGATGAGAATTTTAAATTTGAGGCGGTGCCAGATGTGAGTCAGCAAGCACATGGGTGATGGGTGAAAGGGGACAATAGTTTCCAGCAGGGGGGCAGAGGTCACATAGAGAGCACGGCAGAAAAGAGCGGCCGGGCATTGTGATTTTCCATCACCTGCTCCCTGAGACCAACATTCCCGCTGTGAGCTTGGAATCGACCTGCAATCCCCAGAGCCCAACATTTAAAGCCAAATCTTCTAATGGCACATGGCACCGATACAGTTAACCTCCAACCCTGCCCTCACTTAACTATGCAAAACCAGACCAACCCTACACACCCTTAGACCAACGGCACGAAGGAGAGCCTGAGGATTTGTCTTTTGTTCCCTGGAGATTATGGCTACGAGCTAACTGAAACGTCTGTCTCAAAATCTTTGCACAGAGTTGTTATGACCCGGAATGTGCTGCCTGGAAAGACCAGTGGAAGCAAATTCATTATTATTGAAGGGGAAAGAGCAGTTGGGGGTGGGACTAATTGGATAGCTCTTTCAAAGAACCGGCACAAGCATGATGGGCCGAATGGCCTCCTTCTGGCAGTCTCATTCTATGATTCTGTGAAAATGTTTCTTGCACTAAGATATCACCGAATTAATCATATCTGGCACCTCACAATGCTGTTCGTTAGAAAGCTACAATTAACAATGATCTAAAATCAGACTGGATCTTATCAGACATGAGACTGGACTGAATATTATTTTCCTGTCTCTCCTTACGGTGCTGGCAGTGCCGGTTATTTAATAAGTTTCAGCACTGATAAATAATGCCCTAATTCTACAGTAATGCTCAAAAATTCTGAAAATACACCGCAGGTCCACACATAAATAAGGCCCTGTTGCCTTAGTCGAGCCGGATGTTCTGCTCTGACGCTGCCAGCCAGCTGCATGGGTGTTTGTCACAGCTCAGTGGGTAGAGTCATAGAGTTATACAGCACAGAAACAGGCCCTTCAGCCCATCGTGTCCATGCTGGCAATTCTATTCCCATTTTCCAGCACGTAGCCTTGTATAGAGTCGTACAGCATAGAAACAGGTCCTTCGGCCCACCGCGTCCATGCCGACCATAATGCCTATCTATACTAATCCCACCTGCCTGCATTAATTCCATATCCCTCTATGCCTTGCTCATTCAAGTACCTGTCCAGATGCCTCTTAAATGTCACTACTGTTCCTGCCTCCACCACCTCCTCAGGCAGCTCATTCCAGATACCCACTATTCTTTGTGTGAAAAATTTACCCCTTTGGTCCGCTTTAAACCTCCTTCCTCTCACCTTAAATCTATGCCCTCTAGTTTTAGTCACCCCTACCATGGGTAACAGACTCTGGCTATCTACCCTATCTATGCCCCTCATAATTTTATATACCTCTATCATGTCCCCTCTCAGCCTCCTTCGCTCCAGGGAAAACAGACCCAGCCTATCCAATCTCTCTTTATAACTCAAGCCCTCCAAACCAGGCAACATCCTTGTGAATCTTTTTTGCACCCTCTCTAGCTTAATCACATCTTTCCTGTAGTGCGGCGACCAGAACTGCACACAGTACTCCAAATGTGTCTGTAACATGACGTCCCAACTCTTGTACTCAATGCCTCAGCCGATGAAGGCAAGCATGCCATACGCCTTCTTCACCACCCTGTCTATCTGTGTTGCCACTTTCAGGGAACTATATACTTGCACCCCAAGGTCTCTATGCTATGGCGTTTCAAGTGCTCATCTAAATATTGTGAGGGTTCCTGCCTCTACCACCCCTTCAGGCAGTGTGTTCCAGATTCCAACCATCCTCTGGGTGAAAATATTTTTTCCTCAAATCCCCTCTAAACCTCTTGCCACTTAACTTGAATCTATGCCCCCTGGTTATTGACACCTCTGCTAAAGGAAAAAGTTTTTTCCTATCCACCCTATCTATGCCCCTTATAATTTTGTATACCTCCATCAGGTCCCCCCTCAGCCTTCTCTGCGCTAAGGAAAACAACCCTAGCCTATCCAGCATTTCATAGCTGAAATGCTCCAGCCCAGGCAAAATCCTGGTGAATCTCCTCTGCACCCTCTCCACTCTTGTATCTTCAAGCCCCACTCCAGAGACCTGTGCACAAAACCTGGGCTGACACTCCAGTACAGTACCAAGGCAGCACCTCACTGTCGGAGGTTCTGTCTTTCGGATGAGACATTAAACCGAGGTCCTGTCTGCTGTCTCGGGTGGACAGAAAAGATCCCACAATGCTATTTGGAAGAAGAGCAGGGGAGTCCTGGTCAATATTAATCCCTCACCCAAGATCACTAAAACAGATTATCTGGCCATTATCACATTGCTGTGTGTGACTTGACTGCTGTGATTTCCACATTACTGGACTAGCCATATGTAAAATCAGGAGATTTCCCAAGTGTATACTCGCTGTGAATGGTTCCATAACTCTGTTTTATATTAATTCATTTATGGGATATGAGTGTCGCCGGCCAGGCCAGCATTTAATACCAATCCCTAATAGCCCTTGATAAGGTGGTGGTGAGCTGCCTTCTTGAACCGCTGCAGTCCATGTGGTGTAGGTACACCCACAGTGCTGTTAGGAAGGGAGTTCCAGGATTTTGACCCAGCAACAGTGAAGGAACGGCGATTTAGTTCCAAGTCAGGATGGTGTGTGGCTTGGAGGGGAACTTGCAGGTGGTGGTGTTCCCATGCGTCTGCTGCCCTTTGTCCTTCTAGGTGATGTTATCCTGAACCCCACGTTTTTTCTATGAAATTCCTGAAGAATTCTCTGTCTTTTTGGGAGAACCAGCGCAAGGTTGGAGGGGGTGCGGGGCAGAGGGGCGTCTCAACTTCCGTTTACAAGCAGGTGCTTAGAATGTCTAAAGGCCAGCTCGACACTTTCTGTATGTATCTCAGTTGGGGTTTGCTGAGTGAGAAAACAGAGAGTAGGAATAAGTGGGTCATTCTCAGACTGGCAGACTGTGACTAGTGGGCTACCACAGGGATCAGTGCTTGGACCTCAGCTATTCATAACATATATCAATGATTTGGATGAGGGGACCAAATGTAATATTTTCAAGTTTGCTGATGACACAAAACGAGGTGGGAATGTGAGTTGTGAGGAGAATGTAAAGAGGCTTCAAGAAGATTTGGACAGGCTAAGTGAGTGGGCAAGAACATGGCAGATGGAATATAATGTGGAAAAATGTGAAGTGATCCACTTTGGTAGGAAAAACAAAAATGCAGAGTATTTCTGAAATGATGAGTGATTGGGAAGTGTTGATGTCCAAAGGGACCTGGGTGTCTTTGTTCATAAATCACTGAAAGCTAACATACAGGTGCAGCAAGCAATTAGGAAGGCAAATGGTATGTTAGCCTTTATTGCAAGAGGATTTGAGTACAGGAGTAAAGAAGTCTTGCTGCAATTATGTAGAGCCTTGGTGAGACCGCACCTGGATTATTGTGTACAGTTTAATTTCCTTACTTAAGGAAGAATCTACTTGCCATAGAATGAGTGCAACAAAGGTTCACCAGACTGATCCCTGGGATGGCAGGATTGTCTTATGAGGAGAGTTTGAGGAGACTGGGCCTGTAATCTCTAGAGTTTAGAAGAATGAGAGATGATCTTATTAAAGCATACGAAATTCATACAGGGCTCGCCAAGGTTGATACAGGAAGGATGTTTCCCCTGGCTGGGGTGGGGTCTAGAACCAGGGGACACAGTCTCAGAATAAGGGGTAGGCCATTTAGGACTGAGATGAGGAGGAATTTCTTCACTCAGAGGTTGGTGAATCTGCGGAACAACCCCAGAGGGCTGTGGAAGCTCAATCATTGAGTATGTTCAAGACAGAGATCAATAGATTTCTAGATTTTAAAGATATCAAGGGATATGAGGATAGTGTGGGAGAATGGCATTGCGGTAGATCAGCTATGATCTGTTTGAATGGTGGAGCAAGCTCAATGGGCTGAATAGCCTACTCCTGCTTTTATTTCCTATGTTCCTATCAGTCAAGAAAAGAAAGGGACTTGTATTTATATAACCCCTTTCACGATCTCGGGACATCCCCAAGTGCTTTACAAACTATGGAGTGAAGTCACTGTTGTAATGTAGGAAACACAGCAGCCAATTTGTGCACAGCAAGATCCCCCTCAGTCCTGCACTAGAGTGCCAGCCTAGATTATGGGCTCTGGTCTCCGACGTGGAGATCGACCCCACAACTCTCTGACTCCGAGGCTTGAGTGCGGCCGAGTGACACGCAGCCGACACCTAGAAAGTGAGCAATTGATAAAATAAAGTCAAAACAAATGAAAGCAGAGATGCAGGAAAGCCATGAGTAACAGACTAAATGTTCCTAATTCAATATTGGGTCATGGCTCAATTTTGCACTGTTAATTTTATAATCTGCTAGCTGCCCTCATGTAAATGAGTTCTCACAATGTTTGAGTAACAGTGCTGGCAGCAATCTGCTAATGAGTCACTCAACCACGGTTATTTCCCAGTCGTTAGATGGACTTTTGACACACAAAGGGTGAGCAGCAAAACTAATGAGCGATGCTCTGAGGCACTAATTGGTGAAGATGTGCTGATTGTGGTTGGAGACATATTATCTTGTCCTAGATACACAAGCTCTGAAATCACTGATAAACGCTACCCTTTCAGCTCAGGTCATTGCTCACTGACACACTTTAAAGAGAGAATTTGCCTTGATATAGTGCCTGTCGTGTCCAAAGGACTTCCCAAAGAACTTTTGAAGTTGTAATGGAGGCCAATTTGCACACAATAATCTCTCACAAATAGCAATGAGGTAATGAACAGATAATCTGTTTTAGTGATGTTCGTTGAGGGATAAATATTGGCCAGGACCCCGGGGAGAACTCCCCTCTCTTCCTATAGTGGCTGTTTGATCTTTGACATCCACCTGAGCAGGTAAATGGGGCCTCGGTTTGAATGTCTCCATCTTTACAGGCACATCTCAGGCACTTGCCTCTCCCACATTGAGAAATCTGGTAAGTGCCCACCTTCCTCAAAACCCCATCACAACTGCACGAAGGGACCAATCCCATTTTCAACCAACCTCTGCAGTGGGTGTGGGTGGGGGAGGAGGGGGGGTGGGGGGTGAGCGGTGAGGCTGTTCCTTTGCCTGGATTCCCCCAGCTTACCTCACTTGCACTGTTCTGGGGAGGATCATCTCTCCCAGTGTATCAGTAATGGGCCAGGTGCCTTCAGAGCCAGGTTAGGGGGGAAGCTTCCGTTGTTGGGAGACCCCAGCTCTTTTCATCAGGGGCAGATGGAAGGGAAACCCCCAAGATGGCTGCTCACGCTCTGACCCTGAGAACAAGGGGGGGGTTACTCGCTCCCCAACCTCTTCAGCTTCGACTGAGGGATGTGTTGACATCCTCCATCGTTTTCCCTCCCTCTGGGGGAAAAAAAAAAACATCTCTTCACATCCACATTCCGGCACATGTTTGTCTGGGATTGCAAGTATAATCTTAAAAACAACAACTTTCATTTATATAGCACCTTTAATGCAGTAAAAAGTCCCAAGGTGCTTCACAGGGGCGTTATCAAACAAACTATGACCCAGGCACACATGGAGCTATTAGGACAGGTGACCAAAAGCTTGGTCAAAGAGGTAGGTTTTAAGAAGCATCATTAATGAGGAGAGAGAGAAGCGGAGAAGTTTATGGAGGGAATTGCAGGGACTTGGCAGCTGGAGGCATGGCCGCCAATGGTGGAGCGATTAAAATCGGGGATGGTCAAGAGGCCAGAATTAGAGGAGCGCAGAGATCTCGGAGGGTTGTGGGGTTAGAGGAGTTTACAGAGATAGGGAGGGGAGAGGCTATGGAAGGATTTGAAAACACGGATGAGAATTTTTAAATTGAGGCAATGCGTAATTTGTTGCACCTGAACTCGCTGACCCCTCCCCTCCCCCCACTGGTTACTTCATTACATCAACAAATTGCCTTTTATTGCACCTTTAATGTGAAAAGAACTCCCATGATGCCTGAAAGAGGAATGATAAACAAAATGGATGCTCAATCCAAGAAGGAGACTGTATGAAGAGTGATCAAGAACTTGGGTTCAAAGAAAGGTCCTAAGTGAGGAATGTAGGAACATGAGGAGCCCCTCAAGCCTTTTCTGCCATTCAATTAGATCATGGATGATCTGAAGTCCATTAACCTGCCTTGGCTCCAAATCTGTTGATACCCTGACCGAGCAAAAATCTATCAATCTCAGTTATGACATTGTTCAATTTGCCCGCCCACCGGCCTCAACAGCTTGTTGGGGGAAAGTTCCACATTTCCACTACCCTTTGTGTGAAGAAGTGCTTCCTGACATCGCCCCTCAACGGCCTTGCTCCAATCTTAAGATTATGCCCCCACAAGCTGGACTCCCTCCACCAGAAGAACTGGTTTCTCTCTATCGACCCTATCAAACCCTTGGAGTGGTTTTAGGAAGCAGTTGCAGATCGTGGGGCCTTGGAAAATGAAGGTAGGGCAACCAATGGTGAGGCAATGGGAGAGGGAATATACAAGAGGGCAGAGTTGGAAGAATTGAGAGTTGGGGAGACAGAGGTGAGGTCGGGCTGGAGGAGGCCGTAGAGATAGGGGAGGCCGAGGCTTCGAAGTGATTTTAGTCAGTCTCATTATGGCACTCCTCTCCTCGGTGAACGCATCTGATCCAGAGCAATGACAGTGCATGTGCCTGAGAGGCAGCTTGTTTTTTTTGATGTGGTTTCTTAACTTGTTCTCTTTTGTGTTTTTCACTTTGACACCAGACAGAACAGCTCGGCTTTTTTGTCTCTCTTGTTCCCTCTCTCTAGTGATTATCTGAACCCTGATGGTTATAGGGGGCGGCTGTAACAGTTGTGTATTTCCTGTTGTTTTTACATCGTCTGTTAAAACACGAGCTCCCTCGGCTTCACGTTACCTTCCGCCAGTGTGTAGCTATCCCTGGCTCCAGCCGGGATTCGTGTTTCTCCGAGTCACCAGATCGTCATTGAAGTCGTTGAGCTCCTAGTGATTGCTGGAAGTTTCCTTCCCGGTTGTGACTTGGCAATATCCTAAGGGTGTGAAAAGCACAAAGTGCGAATTTTTTTATTTTCTGCTGTTATTTGATTCCTAACTCCCCCGCCGACCGCCACCTTCCCTGCCCCACCTCCCATCCAAACCCCTTCCATAATTCCCTCTTCCTTTTCTGAAGACACTGGGCAGGATTTCTTCGGTTCACCAGTCCCGATCCCGCCATTGGGACGAAATGCAAGCTGGGAACCCACAAATACTGGCGGGAGGACCCGGGGGGCAATTTTGGAGGAGGTGACCAGTCAAGTGGTCACCTCCTGGAACCCCGTTGAATGAAGGGTGGCAGGCGGGTTTCCGAGTCTGGAGGGCCAATAGGAGCCAGTGGCGTAGTGGTAATTCCCTGGGGGCTCGGGTTCAAATCCCATCACGGCAGCTGCTGGAATTTAAATTCAATTAATTAATTAATTAACCCAAAAAAATCTGCAATTGAAAGCTAGTCTCAGTAATGGTGCCATGAAATTATCATCGATAGTTGGAAAATCCCATCTGGTCCTTCAGGGAAGGAAATCTGCCATTCTTACCTGGTCTGGCCTACATGTGACTCCAGACTCTCAGCAATGTGGTTGACACTGAACTGCCCTTTGAAATGGCCGAGAAAGCCACTCGCTGTCAAGGGCAGTTGAGGATGGGCAACAAATGCTGGCCTTGCCAGCAATGCCCACATCCTATGTAGGAATAAAAAAACAGCAGCCCCACCATCAGAGGTGGGCAACGCTGAAGTGCGCAGGGAGGCGTGAGGGCACTCCGTTCCCAGTCGCCGGCCGCAAATGGGCGAATACAAGAAGGGCCAAAAGGGTTGGGGCCATCGAGCAGTGCGGCAGTTCCAGGCGGGTTTTTCAGCACTGCCTTCTGCGGTGAACAGTGCCTGCTGCTCCGATGTCTACCTGGCCTGCCGTGGGGTGGGGGGGGGGTTCCACCAACAACTTGCGGATGCCGTCCCGACACGACGGGCATCCTGCACGCCGGCTGAAAACTCCAGTCAGCATCGTGGGAGTGCCCTTAATTTAGCCCTCACGGGGTTCAATTGGTTTCACACCGTAGCTGGGCAGGTAACCATTCCCACAGTCACTCTGACTCCCGCATAATCCCGTGGAGGTGGGAACGTGTCATAGAGCAGGCTAGATGGGATTTCCCTCCTGTTTTGGGGGTCACTCCCCCCTCCCCCCTCCCCTCCTACCCATTAGAAGCAGTATTTTGCTTTCAATTTACTGTATAAATACAAGACTTCCTCTACGGGAGATTCTGAGATGAATTAAAGGTTAATTGTTGGATGCAGCTTGGTCGGTGTTTGTAAGTCTTTGATTCCAGGTTAGAAGAAGCCGACATGAAATTCCTATTTAAAAGAAATATGGCGGGGGGGTGGTGGGGGGGGGGGGGGTGCAGAATTTGCAGTAGCAGGTCATGTACCATCAGTTAAATATTGGTGAACTTCCGCGATTGTGGACTTCCTACATATGTGAAGTGCACAAACAAGTGCAAGTTCTTTTTTTTTTCTGCCTTTATTTAATTTCTGACTTCTCCTCCCCTTAACAGCGTCTGCAAATTCTGTCTCGTCACTCACCACTATACACTGTCCAACACAACAGACTAATTCTCAGGGGGCGGGCCAATGCAATCATATGAAAACTTGCGAAACATACCGTGGACTCTTTTGCCCTCTGGTGGGCAATCACAGCAGTGCGTTGCTGATGGTGCCACTCAGAATGCCAGGGGACCGGAGGCAGCAGCTTATCTGCACTGGTCCACTTGCATGTGTGGTTATTTGCAGGAAGTCATGTGATATTAACTCCATTTCCTTGGCTTCCAAATTACTAATGAAGCAGTTCAAGGGAAGCTAAACGTTAATTAGATTTTACTGTCAAAGGCCACAGATAAAGGCACAGAGGTAACAGTGGGATAAGTTTTATACCCTATTTAAACTTACTTGGGTAATCTCTCAAACAAGATGGGTGTCTCAGAGATTAACACATTACAGCATCATAATTATAATCGAGAAAGTAAAATAAATGATAGAATTCAAGTTAAAGAATCGAACAGTAATCACGGAAGGGAAATAGAATGAAGAAATGAAGTGAGGCAGGTTTGATGTAAAGTTCTAAGAATTGTTGAAAGTGGCATGTGTGTTTTTCTGATGTCACGGCCAAATATTCCTTCCCCTTCACTGAAGAAAATACAGAACGACAGATCATTGCTGTTTCTGAAGTAGAGTTTTTCTACATAACAGTCACTGCACTTCAAGAGCAATTTTTAAATTTCATTCTCAGGATATTGGGCATCATTGGCAAGTTCAGCACTTATATGTTCATCCCTAGTTGCCCTGAACTGGTTAAGAATCAAGCACGTTGAGTGTGGGTCTGGTGTCACATACAGGCCAGTCTGGGTAAGGACGGCAGGTTTCCTTCCCTAAAGGATGTTAATGAACCAGTTGGGTTTTTATCACAATCTGACAGCTTCATGGTCACTTCCACTGGTACAACCACAACATTTGCATTTATGTAGCATCTTTAACTCAGTAAAACCTCCAAAGGCATTTCACAGGAGCCTTTTTAAACAAAATTTTGACACATGAGAGATTAGAACGGGTGACCAAAAGCTTGGTCAAAGAGATAGGTTTTGAGGAACGGCTTAAAGGAGGCGAGAGAGAGGCGGAGAGGTTTGGGGAGGGAATTCCAGAGGTAGGGCTCAGGCGGCTGAAGGCAATGGTTTGAGCAATTAAAGTCGGGGATGCTCAAGAGGGCGGAATTGGAGAAATGCAGAGATCTCAGAGGGTTGTGGGGCTGGACGAGGTTACAGAAATAGGGAGGAGCCGAGCCAAGCCAAGGAGGGATTTGAAAACAAAGATGAGAACTTTGAGAAATGTTTGACATGATAAGGCTTTGATAAGTTCAACCAATTCACAAGAGAATTTAGGATTGGACAGCATATTATTTACAATGATAGCTCAATGATTTGAATTTTTTTCCCCTTGCCCCTCTAGGTCATGACGATGACATATTCATGTACCCTCAGAGTGACAGCACCGAGCAGAATGATGACAGCAAGGACCATACTATCGTGGTGATGGGTCACTTAAACCAGAAGATCTCCGTTCGGATAAAACCTGCAGTAGCAAACAAATCCACACAGACTGAGCCATGTAATCTGGACACAGACTTTGTTGTCAGGGGACCTGCAGTTGTAAAATCCAACTTACCAAGCTCCAATTTCCGGCAGCCTCACCCAAACCGGTGGGAGGAGTTTCCCGACAAGGGGTTGCCAGAATGTGAACACTGGGTGCAGAGACTACAGGAAATGCAGCAGGTGAGATTGGAGAGTGTGCTGGATGGGACGAGGGTACACATGAAGGCAAGCTGGGAATGCTGGAATGTGACAGGGATAGATGCTTGCGTGGGCCGGTGATGCGTCCCGTTGGAGGCCGAATGGACTGCGCAGAGTGATAGGATGGAGAGAGTGCAGAGGTTGACTCCCTGACCTTAGCCATGGTCCCCCAATGGGGGTGGGGGGGGGGGGGGTGGTGGTGTCAAGTGGGAACTAAGCATTTCACCATTGAGGGGGAGCAAGACCTGAGTGAGTTACCTTGAACTGTTCTGCAATCCTTCCTGACCTGTTTCCATTGTGTATTGGCGATGGCAGGGATTAATAGAGTTACACAGTAAATACTTGATCCAATGCTGAAGAATGACACTTACCAAGCATCTGCCCACTGTTGGGTTACATTGACTTATAGGGAGAGAGCATGATGTAGATAAAATGGGCCTATCGCTCTATCATCCCAAGGGTGAAAGTAGTACACCCTGGCAGCTGGCTGTGCCGAATATTTCTTCACAAGAGCTTTCTGGGGCAAGAATTTTAAAATACAGAGATGCTGACCATTTGGTCAATCAATTCTGCTGCTTCCACAAGCCATCATATCATGGACTCCGCCCACTTAGTCACCTCATGAGGGAAATTTCTTTCTAAATATACTCTGATCTCCAAAGTTAATCTTGTGAAACTGGGAAGTATTCATTAATGCGGCCACCTCCAATGGTCTCCCTAGGCCTGCAACCCAGTCTGTTCCTCACCCAGCGTGGCGAGGTCCATTCATTCATCTCTCTCCCAATAACCTCCAACTAATTATTTATCCAGCTTCTTTGTGAAGTGTAGCACGCTGAGGAAGAACTTTGGGCCTATGGTTCCCAAAGCTCTTCACTACCGGGAGTTTTCCTCACCTCACATCTGGGTCTGTTGTAGACCAATTGATGGATTGATTGTGATGATTAGGCAACAACCTGGTTAACATTGTATCATGAAATGGCAGAGTACAAAGGGGTTGAAGTCATACACAGCCCTGCTTAGACCACACCTGGAGCACTGGGAACTATTCTGGGCACTACACCTTAGGAAGGATATATTAATCTTGGAAGGAGTGCCACGTTGATTTACTAGAATGATACCTGGGCTGCAAGGGTTAAATCATGAGGATATATTACACAAAGTAGGGTTGCATTCCCTGGAATTTAGCAAGTTGAGGGGTGATTTGATTGAAGTTTTTAAGATATTAAGGGAAACAGATAGGGGAGATAGAGAGAAGCTATTTCTGCTGGTTGGGACGTCCAGGACGAGGGGGGCATTAGAGGTGGATCCTTCAGGAGTGAAATTAGGAAACACTTCTACACACAAAGGGTGGTAGAAGTTTGGAACTCTCTTCCTCAAGTGGCAATTGATGCTAAATCAACTCTTTTAAATCTGAGATTAAATGATTTTTGTTTTGCAAAGGTTTTGAGGGATATGGGGCAAAGTTGTCCTAGATAAGCCATGATCTCATTAAATGGCAGAACAGGCTCGAGGGGCTGAATGGCCTCCTCCTGTTCCTTTGGTGAACTAGATGAGACTTGGTAAGTCATCGTCCAGCAATTCCTGTTGAGTGAGCTCAGCATCGGCTGCTCTTGTTGGGAATGTGTTCCAAGCGTTCATATACAGGGAATTTTTAAAAAATAATTTTATAATTTTCAGCCTGACTGGAGGTGAGTCTTTGCTTGACTGACTCGCAAGGCCACCTGCTTTCAGTTGTCAGAATCGTTTGGTTTTCCAGTATATTGCAAGGGTAAGATTAATTTGACAAATGCGGCACAGTGGGCACTGCCTGTGTGGAGTTTGCAAGTTCTCCCTGTGACCGTGTGGGTTTTCTCCGGGTGCTCCGGTTTCCTCCCGCCACCAAAGACTTGCAGGTTGATAGGTAAATTGGCTGTTGTAAATTGCCCCTAGTGTAGGTAGGTGGTAGGGAATATGGGATTACTGTAGGGTTAGTATAAATGGGTGGTTGTTGGTCGGCACAGACTCGGTGGGCCGAAGGGCCTGTTTCAGTGCTGTATCTCTAAATAAAATATAAAGACTGTGTTTCTGGTGTCTGCAGTCTCCCTGCCTGTTGGGAGTTGAGCTTTGTGAGTTCTCACTTCTTCAGAACTAACTGAATTGGAAAATCTGCTTTAAAGGGCAGAGGTTTGGATGAAAGTGTAGGCTGAAACTTAAGTTGTTCCATCTCTCAATGGGACTGTATCCCCAGATCTACAGGTCTTCTCATTGGGAGTCCAACTCTGACCCTAGAACTCTCAGGTCTTCTCAATGGCATCCCTAGAGCTGCAATCCCATGCTTTATTCCTAGAGCTGCAAGCCTTTTCAATGGGAGTCCGACACGCTAATTATCGTTCTGCATCCAGTATTTTCACCTTTTTCTTTGTTAATGGTAAACGTTCTACATTTGTGACTATAAGCAGAGGGGAGAAGCATGGGTCCCTTAACTCATTACAGCTGTCATGTAATGCTGCCCAGTAAACTAGGGTTGCAGGTCTCTTACCCGGGCCCTTATGATTTCTAAGCTGCCTCACAGTTCAGTTCTGCCTCGTAACAAGCGGCCCTCCCTGTCCTGCTTGTTTATGCCTAGCGTGCTCTCTTGCGAGTTTATTCAGTGTCTACATTAATACATTTTGTTTTCCCCCACCCCTCCCCCCCCCCCCCCCCCCCACCCCTTGATGCTGTAGCAAAGAGGCCAGCTTGCGACAGAGAACGAAAACCTTCACAAGTTGAAGGCAGGTCTCGAAGAAGAGAACGCCAGACTGCAGGACCAAGTCAACGCAATGCAGGAGGAGATTGAAGCTCTGAAAAGCAGACAAGAGCCCCTCAGCCAACCTACGGTCACCCTTATTTTGGAACAGATGGACAATCTCCACGTAGAGCATGACTCCAAAATCTGAACTGGTGGCACCATCCAGCAAGAACACAAAGAGAAGCTGCAGGAGCAGCATATATTTAAGTTATAAAATATTGGCACTTGAGCACAATCGTGACATTTTTTTCTTTAATTTCTTTTGTACTTTGTCACACAAGAAGACAATTTTCCCTCGGAGGATGGGCTGAACTGCTAAAATAATGTCCCCTCCAGGTCCTGTCTCACATCCTGATTGAAATCAATCAGTGGGGCAGCCAGAGAGAAAAGGAGGTTTCTAATTTACACTAGGCCCTGTGACAGCCTCAAGCACGTGCAGGTCATGGCTCAGCTGAAATATGGTGTTTCCTGTCACCACCCTATCCCCAGCCCACACACGGGATTTTGACCTTTACTTCCGAAGATTGTCCTCTGCCTTTGCAGCAATGAGATTTTGCATCTCTCCAGTCTTCTTGTCTCCAAGAACAAGATTGTGACAAAAGGAACTCAGACAGAACTGAAATCATGTTGAGACTTCTTTCTGGATAAGTACTGGAAGAACACGACAAGTGTCAATGTATTGGAAGCATTACTGGTGATACGTAAGATATTTACTGAACAGAATCAGAATAGTAACCATATAGATCTTATGGTGAGCACCAGGGATTATCTGGGTAGAATATCATTTAGCCAAAATTGAATAAAAAATTATGGGCTAGATCATTTCACTTCTAGTCAACTACTGTCAGTAGTGACTTGTCTACCAGTGGGTATTGCCCAGTTAGACTGACTGCCAACGCCTGCCCGTGGTGAGCTTGTTGTGCTCCTTGGCTTCCAATTTTTTTTTTATTGTTCTTCCGCTTTCTCCCCTCCCCACCCTCTCCCCCCCCCCCCCCCCCCCACAATCAACACCCGAAGGCCGCTGACTCCATCTGAGACCTCAGCCAAATGGCCATCTTTCATGGTGGAGTACTGGAAGATTATCTGATATTGGAGAGATAACACGGCCACACTGATTCTGTCCTCGCTCAAATTGCATGCATGTGCAGGACATTGATTGGGAGTGGGAACAATAGTTGATTTGCCCAAACGTCTCACTGCTACCTGACTGAGATCAGTTCAGTTTCCCTGCTACGTCCAACACAATTGACCTCTTGACCTCACCAGGACAGGGTGTATTGTCCGAAATACACCCAATGGATGTAAATTGAAAACTGAATTTAAGGTGGTCATACTAACCTGGTTACCTTTATACCCTGGTCTACTCCACCCCATGGATAGAAAAATCTAGTCCACACTCTCTTTACAAACACAGGCCCTGAGTAAAAGAAATAATGCCCGAAATCTTACAGTTAGGAATGAAAGTTTCAGTGTTGCATTGTTACAAGTCACAGTGAAGGAGCTCAAATGTTATTGGGCTTCGATTAGTTTGAAAGGCTGGATCCTACAAGTGCTGGTCATAGTAAGAGGTCTAGAAGCAAATATAACGCAGAAAAGCACTTTGAAAAGAAGTTATCACTTACTCTGTGCCTTTACCCAGTGTGCTTACAAGGTTTTTTTTTTCTGTCACCTTGGTTTGATTTGTAGCTGCTGGTGGCCAATCCAAGACTTGAGCACATAATCTAGTCTGACACTCCAGCGCAGTCCTGAGGCACTGCTGCACTGTCAGAGGTACTGCTGATTGGATGGCATGTTCAAGTGAGCATAAAAGACGTCTTTGGCACTGTTTCGTGCAAAGAGCGGGTGTCCTGGTCAACATTCATACCTCAATCAACACCACCAAAACAGACTGATTGGCCATTAATCTTGTTGCTGTCTGTGGGATCTTGCTTTGTGAAAATCGGCTGCTGCTGTTGCCATGCAAGAAGATAATAGCGACTGCATTTCATTGGCTATCAAGCACTTTGGGATTTCCTGAGTATATAAAAGGTCCTAAATAAATATGTTGGCCTCCCTCTGATGTCGCTATGCCCTCATGTTGGTAGCTGATTTATATTAAACGTGGCTGCAATCAGTCTGGAGGGAATGGTGTTTGCAAGGCAATTCCATTTGCGATGTGTGCCTTACTGTACGTTTAATTTATGCTGAGCAGGATGATGTTTGAGAGAACTCTCCCTTGCATGGGTGATAAATATATTAAAGGTCTTGCCAAGAATGACTGAGCAACAGGTCTCAACAGCAGCTCCAAAAAAGCATTTTGGGACATCCTGAGGTTGTGGAAAATGCTATAAGTCTTTCTTTTTAATGGGCTTTAAATTCTAGAGACTGATAAAACTTGGGTTGTGGGGGTGGGGAGGGGGTCATGTCGTGAACCCCAAACTTGTGGATTAAATTACACGGGAAGGACGTTGGATTTGATGGTACAAAATTGGTTCAAAAGGAAATCAGATTTCGCGAGTCAAGAACATACTGGGTTGCCAACTCTGGCTGGACGTATTCCTGGAGGTTTTTAATCCCATGGCCTTTTGCCTCCAACCGCCCCACCTAGTCAAACAGCTTTTTTCCCCATCTGCCATATGTTTTGAACTAATAAACAAAATGTTCAAAGAAAATTTCTATTGGGGGTTTTCTCAGGAGAGTTGCTCACAGCAGTGTTGCAGAGAACAATCTTTAATTTATGGGGATTCCAGGACAGTCCTGGAGGGTTGGCAACACCATAGAAGATAGGCCCAAGAAGCCTAGTCTTTTTTTAAAAAACTGATTTCAACCTTAACTTACCCACCCTTCAATCCCTTCCCTTTCTGAGTGTTCATTGAAGTGGCTAACTTTCCAAAATATGGTGCGTAGATTGTGGTTGAGATCAATCAGAAAGGTCTAGGTTTCCTGGGCCTAAAATGTCATAGAGTCATTTTACGGCATAGAAGGAGGCCATTCAGCCCATCGGGTGCTGCCGGCTCTGTCTGCGAGCATTCCAGTCAGTCCCACTCCCCCGCCCGATCCCTGTAGCTTTGCAAAATTTATTTCCTTTTAACTGCCCATCCAATTTTCTTTTGAAATTGTTAATTTCCTCTGTTTCCACCACCCTCGTGGGCAGCGAGTTCCGTGTGTTATGTTCTCGGCCTTACCAACGCTCCAGGATTTCCTTTGTTTTTTTTGTTTCTTCGAGTTCTTTTTCTAACTAGCAGGATTTACTCAGCTTCAGCCACCAGTTGGGGTCATGGATTCCATATTAGAGTCATAGACAGTCATAAAGTTTTACAGCACAGAAACAGGCCCTTCGGCCCAACCCACCTGCGCCGACCATCAAGCACCCATCCAAAACTAAACCCACTTCCCCGCAATTGGCCCGTCGCCTTGTATGTTATGGTGGTTCAAGTGCTCATCTAAATACTTCTTAAATTCTAATGACCCCTAACAGTACAAAATTATGCTTGTAGTATTAATGCTGAGATTGTGCCTCTTGTTATTAACTAATCAAATGGTGGAAATAATCTTTCACGATTTACCTCTCAAGCCCTCCCACGATTCTGAAAACAGAGGGAGGCCATTCAGCCCAACATGCCTCTGCTGGCTCTTGGAAATAGCTATCCAATTAGTCTCACTTCTCCTGCTCTTTCCTCATAGCCCTGCAAATTTTTCCTGTTGAATCTGCTTTCACCAACCTTTCAGGCATTGCAGATCAGAACAACTTGCTCCCTTAAAAGATTTCTCCTCATTTCCTCCCACCCCCCAAGTTGATGTGTTCCGGTTACTGACCCTTCTGCCACTGGAAACAGTTTCTCCCTATCCAATCTATCAAAACCACTCGTAATTTTGAACACCTCTATCAAATCTACCCCTTCACCTTTTCTGCCCTAAGGAGACCAACCCGAGCTTTTCCAGTCTTTCCACATGATGAAATTCCCTTTTCCCTGATACCATTCTCAGTGTCATGCTATGGGACCCTTCTCCCTCTTTAAGTCTCTCATTATATCTATGTCCATTGAGCCCTAGTATTGTCCTAGTGAGGAATGCACTTTGCACCTTTCCCGTGGCTCTGCTATTTTTTCTGTAGAAAACTGCACACAGTATTTCAATGTTTTACGCAGATTCACTTTCAACCCTTGGGCCATTCAATGCTCGTCCAGCATCCCTCAAAAATTAGCGTTCTTGTTCAAGAATACTTTTCCCCCTATGAAGGACGTGAACCTTGGATGTTTCCCCTCATGCTGACCGACCTGTGACCCCCTTCCTGGCTTGCGCATCTCTGCAGCTGGGAGGACTGAACTGTTGTTGGGCCGTGACTGCCAGTGGGCTGTCAAAGCTTAAGGCAGATTGGTGCTGTCTTGCAAAATATGAGGACTCTCATCAAAATGTTATTGTTGTGAGAAACATCTGGGTTTGGAATTCTGCCGTATGATATTTATAATACGGTGGTTATCGAGCTGCAAAGGGAAAGCTTGGAATTGGGAAAATGTCTCCCGGTTCATCAAGTCGAGACCTCCCACACAAGCCCACATGTGACAACCTCCAAAGGCCACAGTTGCCAACGCTGTACCTATTCCTGAAGATTTCATCACATGACCACCAACCGCTCTACCATTGGTCACCTGACACATCCATCCTCACTGAGCTCCGCTTCCCACACTGATTGGAAAGTGAACAGACTCTTTGTCACCTGATTGGCCAGTCAAGCAGCCCAGTTTCTCCTATTTCCAATATTTTCCTCACAAATCAGCAAAAGAGCTCAAGGAATTCCTAAAAATACCCCATGATTTTTCTCCCTGGGTGGTGCTCCGAGCAATGTCCTATGTCTTAAATTCCTGGATACTCCAGGGCAATCCTGGAGCGTTGGCATCCCTCCCTGATCACAGCTGTAAACTTCTTCTGTCTGCTCTTTCAACAAAGTGCTGAAGGGCGAGTTGAAGAGCACAGGCATTTCACCTGAGCACAAGTCAGATATCACCCTTTATCCCAAACCCTTCAGATTTTGGAAAAGCAAATGAAGGAGCTGTATTGATAACCACCTCCAGTTTCTTCACAAGTGAAGAACCTCACATGGCAAGTTATCTTCTCTGAATTGATGTTTTTAGTCATTAAGGAATCCTGATCAAATCCTCCCAACCAATACCAGTAAATCAACTGGCTGGTGGTGCCAATTTGCTGCTGCTTTGGTAATTCACTGAGAGATTCCCTGCGCTCTATAAATGCATTATCACTTGATGAAGCTATTAGTTCCCCCTTCCTCTTTGTAAGCAAGCAAATTGACTCTAAGAACACTTCTTTAAGCTCTGATTCATGCTGCTCCCAGTTTGTCATGTCTTTATTCAACGCTGCAGCAACACACCACCCTCCTCCGCCTGGCTGAACTTGTTCTCACATTGAACAACTTCTCCTTCAACTCCATGCACTTCCTTCAAGTAAAAGGTGTCGCTATGGGTACCCGCATGGGTCCTAGTTATGCCTGTCCCACCAGCCTCCATATCCAAAGGATCATCCTCCGCCATTTCCGCCACCTCCAGCGTGATGCCACTACCAGTCGCATCTTCCCCTCCCTTCCCCTGTCAGCATTCCGAAGGGATCGTTCCCTCCGCGACACCCTGGTCCACTCCTCCATTACCCCCACCACCTCGTCCCCGTCCCAGGGCACCTTCCCTTGCAATCGCAGGAGGTGTAATACCTGCCCATTTACCTCCTCTCTCCTCACTATCCCAGACCCCAAACACTCCTTTCAGGTGAAGCAGCGATTTACTTGTACTTCTTTCAATGTAGTATACTGTATTCGCTGCCCCTCTACATTAGGGAGACCAAGCGCAGACTGGGTGACCGCTTTGCGGAACATCTCCACTCAGTCTGCAAGCAGGACCCTGAGCTTCCGGTTGCTTGCCATTTCAACACTCCCCCCTGCTCTCATCTCTGTCCTGGGATTGCTGCAGTGTTCCAGTGAACATCAACGCAAGCTCGAGGAACAGCATCTCATTTACCGATTAGGCACACTACAGCCTGCCGGACTGAACATTGAGTTCAATAATTTCAGAGCATGACAGCCCCCCATTATACTTTCATTTTTAGTTATTTTTTCTTCCTTTTTTTTCCATTCTTTTTTTACATTTTTTACAATCTTTTTTTTGCATTTCTTTCATTTCATCTTCGTTTGTTCAGTTTGCTTATCCAGTTTTTTTTCAGGTTTGCACTTGCTGCTGTTCAATATTCAGTGTGTTTGCACCTAATCTGTACTAATGCTTTGTCTTTCAACACACCATTAACATATTGTTTGCCTTTGCTCCGTGACCTTTTGGTCAGCTATGTGGCCTGGTCCAATCTGGACCTCCTTTGTTATCTCTTGCCCTACCCCCACCTCACTTGCTTATAACCTGTGACTTTTCTAATATTTGTCAGTTCCGATGGTCACTGACCCGAAACGTTAACTCTGCTTCTCTTTCCACAGATGCTGCCAGACCTGCTGAGTGGTTCCAGCATTTCTTGTTTTTATTTCAGATTTCCAGCATCCGCAGTATTTTGCTTTTATTATATTATTGTCTTGTCACTACCTCCCTCGGATGCCAGTAGCAATCACTTCATCCAATAGGAAGCTGAGAATGGGAAATCCCAAAATTCCAAGCTGGCTGGGAAAGGGAATGGGCCAGTGTCGGGTTGGACCTGCTCCAGATTTACTCAGGATTCTGAAACTTGCATTCTTTTAAGGGCATCTGTTGCACTTTAGGTCATGGCTATGATGTCAACTTGCATTTGTATGGCACCTTTGATGTAGTGCAATATCCCAAGGTGCTTCATCGGAGTGTAATCAAACAAAAATCGACACTCAAGTCACATAAGGAGATATTAGGGCAGGTGGCCAGTAGCTTGGCCATAGAGGTCAGTTTTAAAGAGCGAGAGAGAGGCGGAGAGGGCGAGGGAGAGAATTCCAGACCTAAGGGACTAGGCAGCTAAATGCATGGCCGACAATATGATATAACATAATGAAGTACACAAAGGAGGTGCGGCCGATGATGCTGTTTTAGGCAGTAAAAAGCTCGCTGTATATATATATATATATTATATATATACACAGCGCCATATAAATGTAAGTTGCTGGCTTCCCTAAACAGTGGTTGGAAATCCTTTGACTCACTCCCTCCTGTGAATCCCTCCTCGATGCCAAGATCCAGAATTCCAAAGCCCATGATTTGAACAACAAGTGCAATGTTTGATTTTGAACAGAAATCCTTCTTCAATCCAAATACCAACTGCACAGTGTCCCAGCTGAACGGAATCAGCACCATGTCCAGACTGTTCTCAATGTAAATATGTACAGGATGTATTTAAAGATTGTGTCGGCTGCTCTGAACTCAGAGGCTGTTGGCATGTCAGATACCAATAAATGCTAAACTATTAAATACCTGCCACTTGTCTTCTCTCTGGGGGTCTTCCCAAGAAAGAAACTAGAACGTCGTGCAGAGGCTTAAATGGTGATGTACTGAGTCTGACAGATCAGAAACACTCAGGCAGGAGTGAGTGAGAGTTTGTGTGTGATTATCTGAACGTAGGTGTGAGTACAATTATGTGTGTACTTTTTCTCGTGTGTATACGTGAGGGTGTGATGTGAATGGGAGTAATGCTTACAGCTGTTCTGATTTGAGACCCTGGCTCAAATTTTATGTTGGGCGGCCGGCCGAAAAGTCTGAGATGAGCCCACCTCCGGGCCTGGGGAGCCAGACCAGGATCTTTCGCTCCCCAGGCCTTTAATTGGCCTTGGGCGGGTCTTCCACCTCCTTGAGGCAGGAAGTCCCGCCTAATGGAGCTGCCGACCAATCAGCAGGCCGGCAGTTCTTAGTCGCAGCAGCGCCACTGGAAGCAGTGGCCACTGCTGGAACTACACCAGCCAACGGCAGCAAGAGGAAGGGCAGCCCCCGAAAGATGGTAAGTTTTTGGGACCTCCCCAGGGACAATCTGCCGGGCCCTGGCGAGGCAAGGGGAGTCGGTTGGGGGAAGGGGGGCGGGGTGTTGTGCAGTGGGGGTAGTTGGGGTTTTGGGGGGTGGCCCTCCGTGTGGCACAGGATGCCCAATCAGGAGGGCCCCCCTCCCACCCAGCCTGCAAGAAGGCTGGCAGTGTTCTTGGGGCCTTTGCCATCCACTTAAGGGCCTTGATCAGCCTGGGGTGGGCTGGTGGGCCGTTTCTCACCGCTGCCACCCTGCATAAAATTGCAGCAGGGGGGTGGGAAGGCATTGGAATGCTCCCCCCCCCCCCACCCCACCAGCTGAGGGGGGGGGGGGGGGTGGGGGCATAAAATTCCGGCCATGTCAGTATATGAAATGATTCCGTCTACTGTGTAAATGGAAGCTGCAAGTCATTTGAAATAATACACCCACTCAGCAAGGTAATCAGCTCCTCGGAGGCTACACCTTTACCGGACTGGTGTTAACAGAGGGAGGTCCCATAACCGCACAGCAGGGAATCAATTTCATTCAGTGATTGATCTGTAAGGGACAAGGAGATGGGGAGGATTTGTACACTGGATGACTGAGATCCAGCAGGAATGCAAACACACAATTACAATGGATGCACAGCACAGAAACAGGCCATTTGGCACAACTGGTCTGTGCTGACGTTTATGCTTCACAAGCCTCCTCCCACCTACATTCATCTAACCCCACCAGCATATCCTTTTTCTCTCATGTACGTTGCTTCCTTTTGAATGCATTTAAGATATTCACCTCAACTTCTCCTTTTGGCAGCAACTTCCACTTTCATTGGGTAAAGAAGTTTCTTCTGAATGCCTTATCGGATTTATTGGTGAATATCTTATATTGCTGACTCCTGGTTTTGGACTCCCACATCAGCAGAAACATTATCATTATGTCTACCCTCTCAAACCCCTTTATAATTTTAAAGATCTCTATTCGATCACCCTCTCAGCCCTTCTCTTTTCTAGAAAAAAAAGCACAACCCTGTTGAGTCTTTTCTGATGGTTAAAATCTCTCTGATACAGCATTACCGGCTCCTCCATGACCGGTTGGACTAATTGTATATTGTTCATTCATGTACTTAATGTAAATAAAGCAGTGCCTCATTGCATGAAAGGACTGTTTGAGTCTGCCTTCTGTAAAGAGGAGAATTTATCGGTCAGCAGTTCCATGGCCAGAACGTGGTGTTAAGGTTTTATGTCATAACCCCTAGTCATACCACTGACTAAAGATTGGCGCAAAAAAAGGTACACTCCAGGTCATAGTGAACACACGGTCCACTTATGAGCGTAACCAGTGAAACCCACATGAATATCTAGCACAGAGACCCTAAACTGTGACGTTTCTGTGACACCCTAAACTGTGCTACACTTGTACAGGGTTCCTGCTACAACTGTACAGGGCTTTGGCGAGACTACATCTGGAGTACTGGTACAGTCTTTCCACATTTAAGAAAGGATTTACTGGCAGTGGAGGTGGTATGGCGAAGGTTCACTAAATTGGTCCCTGGGATGAGGGAGTTGCCCTATGATGAGAGACTGAGTAAATTGAGCCTATATTCTCTGGAGTTTAGAAGAATGAGAGACGATCTCATTGAAACATTGATGTGGAGAGATTGCTTCCGCTGGTTGGGGAATCTAAAACACGGGAGCCCAATTTCAGGATAAGGGGCCGATTATTTAGGATTGAGATGAGGAGAAATTACTTCACTCAAAGGGTTGTGAATATTTGGAATTCTCTACTCCAGAGAGCTGTGGATGCTCCATCATTGAATACATTTAAGACTGGGATAGATAGATTTTTGGTCTCTCAGGGAATCAAGGGATACGGCGAACGGAAAAGTGGTGTCAAAGCCCAAGATCAGCCATGACCGTACTGAATGGCAGAGCAGGCTTGATAGGCCGAATGGTCCACTCCTGCTCCTTTTTTTGTGTTATTGTATTTCCTTCACACAAAAGAAAACCCCACACAGACGGAACCAGGAAGCCATTTGGTTTTAATTCTTTTTTAAAAATAAAAATTTCCCAGCATCCAACCTCAATGCACAAACAGCTCGAGTGCGAGCAAGCGCGTGGAGATTCAAACAAAAAAATTTATTAGAAATTTTTTTTAACAGAAATTTTGCAAACATTTCCCTCCTCAGCGAGGCTCAAATAAAGGAACCAGCTGAATGCAAAGCATGGCACAGGTAAAGCCACTGGCACAGGCACCAGCAGAGCCACTTGCACCGGTACAACCAGTTACCCAGCAAGGAACTCACCTGTTCTCGCTCTCTGGGCACAAATACAAACCCCTCTTTCTCCCGCCACCATCTTCTCCCCACCCCATAAACACAAAAAGGACCTGATGGCCACAGGTTATAAAACTCCAGCCATTAGCAGTCGCAAACTCCGAGACCTAAACAGAATTTTTTTTTTAATTAAAAAAGGTTAAAAAAAAAGAGACTTTGCAACGCAGGCCAGCAGGCAACATGGAACCATGCTGATTACACATTATCACTCTAAAAGAGCCTCTGCACTCCATCATAATTCACAGTGTGAAGTGATTTCAGACACGCTGATGGTGTGACAAGACTCTGCGTTAACCAGAGTGCTGCTTCCCTTTCTCCTGCAACGTAAACCATTTCTAACAACCCAGATGGTCTCTGTCGCTCATCTGGACTCGGGAGGTGAATTTAGGGTCTCACTTGCAGTGAGGCGGGACGCGCTGTGTTTAAACAGTGCAGAATAGTTTTATACCTCCGCACCCCCCCATCCTGACCCCAGTCAGAGTGCATCGAATGTCACCACATGTTGAACTGCTCGATGGAGGTACCCAAAGTTGACAGTGGTGTAATCAGCTGCCATGTTGACCCCCTCGTCATTGCAGCACACACATCGATTTAATTCACACTGGGACTTCCTGGTACAGAGAGCTCGTAATTCCAACTGTCATTTCAGTATTTTCACACCCAACCATTGGAAAATGAGACCCTCACATTCCTCGGAGAGAGCTTCCAGTTCAGTTTCATTTGTGTTTACGCCCTTTACCCCTCCACTTCTGCCTTCGCCCACCGCCCCCGCTGTGTCGGTCCTCCCACATGGGCATCGGAGCGTCGATCTCACTCGGTCTCCCTCCTCGATCTGGCACGGCCCCCATCAGGACCTGGGAAATAAAAGAAACGGGAGACGTTGTCTTCAGAACATTCTAAATTCCATAATTGACTGGGGTGAGGGAGGGGTGTCACATAAACACAACCCCAGGACCAATAAACAGGAAGAACTTGCTTTTATACAGTGCCTTTTGCCACCTCAGGATGTCAATGAACTACCTTTTCGAGGCGTCGTCGCTGTTGTAATGTAGGAAACGTAGCAGCCAATTTGCACACAGCAAGATCCCACAAACAGCAATGTGATAATGACCAGATCATCAGTTTCACTGATTATGGTGGAGGGATAAATATTGGCCCAGGATATGCAATAGTGGCATGGGGGTTTTTCACATCCACTCGAAATTGCAGACCGGGCCTCGGTTTACCGTCTCATCTGAAAGATGACACCTTCCACAGTATAGCACTCCCTCAGTGCTCACAGCCAGGGTACACTCTATAATTTTTTTTTTTGCTGTGGGTGGATGATTTGTGTTAAGAGGATGGTAACTTAAAAGGAGCGGACTGATGCGGGGCTGTGCAGCTTAGAGGAAACACTCCTCACACTCCACTGCGCTTTCACCTTCATCTTTATAAAGCTGTGTGTTCCTATTTTTCGTTCGGGGGATTTGGGCATCATTGGCCAGGCCAGCGTTTATTGCCCGTTCCGAATTGCCCTTGAGAAGGTGGTGGTGAGCTGCCTTCTTGAACCGCTGCAGTCCATATGGGGTAGGTACACCCAGAGTGTTGTTAGGAAGGGAGTTCCAGGATTTTGACCCAGCAACAATGAAGGAACAACGATATATTTCCAAGTCAGGATGATATGTGGCTCGGAGGGGAACTTACAGGTGGTGGTGTTCCGATGCATTTGGTGTCTTTGTCCTGCTAGTTGGTAGAAGTCACAGGTTCAGAAGGTGCTGTCTAAGCAGCCTTGGTGACTGACTTGCTGCAATGCATGTTGTATATGGCTTACACTGCTGCCACTGTGTGTCGGTGGTGGAGGGAGTGAATGTTTGTAGATGGGGTGCCAATCAAGCGGGCTGCTTTGTCCTGGATGGTGTTGAGCTTCTTGAGTGTTGTTGAAGCTTCACTAATCCAAGCAAGTGGAGAGTATTCCATCACACTCCTGACTTGTGGCTTGTAGATGGTGGACAGGCTTTGGGGAGTCAGGAGGTGAGTTACTCGCCACAGAATTCCCAGCCTCTGATCTACTCTTGTAGCCACAGTATTTATGTGGCTGGTCCACTTCAGTTTCTGGTCTATGGTAACCAGGATGTTGATAGTGGGGGATTCAGCGATGGTAATGCCATTGAACATCAAGGGGAGATGGTTAGATTCGCTCTTGTTTGAGATGGTCATTGCCTAGCACTTGTGTGGCGCGAATGTTATTTGCCACTTATCAGCCCAAGCCTGGATTTTTCCTGGTCTTGCTGCATATGGACACGGGCTGCTTCAGTATCCAAGGAGCCACGAATGGTGCTGAACATTGGACAATCAGTGAACATTCCCACTTTTGACTTTATAGATGGAGGGAAGGTCATTGATGAAACAGCTGAAGATGGTTGGGCCTAGGACAGTACCCTGAGGAACTCCTGCAGTGATGTCCTGGGACTGATCTCCAGCAACCACAACCATCTTCCGTTGTGCTAGGTATGACTCCAACCAGCGGAGAGTTTTCCCCAATTCCCATTGACTCCAGTTTTGCTAGGACTCCTTGCCCCTTGTCATGGGCAGTCACTCTCACCTCATCTCTTTTGTCCATGTTTGAACCAAGGCTGTAATGAGGTCAGGAGCTGAGTGGCCCTGGCAGAACCCAAACTAAGCATCAGTGAGCAGGTTATTGCTGAACTGCCACTTGATAGCACTGTCGACAACCCCTTCCATCACTTTGCTGATGATCGGGAGTAGACCGGATAGGGCAGTAATTGGCCAGGTTGGATTTGTCCTGCGTTGTATGCACAGGACATACTTGGGCAATTTTCCACATTGCCGGGTAGATGCCTATGTTGTAGCTGTTCTGGAACAGCTTGGCTAGGGGCGTGGCTAGTCCTGGAGCACAAGTCTTCAGTACTATTGCCGGAATGTTGTCAGGGTCCAGAGCCTTTGCAGTATCCAGTGCCTTCAGCTGCTTCTTGATATCACATGGAGTGAATCCAATTGGCTGAAGACTGGCATCTGTGATGCTGGGGACCTCAGGAGGAGGCCAAGATGGATCATCCACTCGGCACTTCTGGCTGAAGATGGATGCAAATGCTTCAGCCTTGTCTTTAGCACCGATATGCTGGGCTCCCCCATTGTTGCGGATGGGGATGTTTTTGGAGCCCCCTCCGCCTGTCAGTTTAATTGTCCACCACCATTCATGACCGGATCTGGCAGGACTGCAGAACTTAGATCTGATCCATTGGTTATGGGATTGCTTAGCCCTGTCTATTGCATTCTGCTTAGACTATGTTGCACGCATACAGTCCTGTGTTGTCGCTTCACCAGGCTGACACCTCATTTTGAGATATGCCTGGCGCTGCTCCTGGCATGCCCTCCTGCGCTCTTCGTTGAACCAGGGTTGGTCCCCAGCTTGATGGTCATGGTAGAGTGGGGGATAAACCGGGCCATGAGGTTATATATTCTGGTTGAATACAATTCTGCTGCTGATGATGGTCCACAGCACCTCATGGATGCCCAGTTTTGAGTTGCTAGATCTGTTCGAAATCTGTCATATTTAGCACAGTGGTAGTGCCACACAACATGATGGTGGGTATCCTCAATGTGAAGACAGAACTTCATCTCCACAAGGACTATGCGGTGGTCACTCATACCAATACTGTTATAGACAGATGCATCTGCGACAGGTAGATTGTTGAGGACGAAGACAAGTAGGCTTTTCCCTCTAGTTGGTTCCTTCACCATCTGCCGCAGACCCAGTCTAGTAGCTATGTCCTTTAGGACTCGGCCAGCTCGGTCAGTAGTGGTGCTACCGAGCCAATCTTGGTGATGGACATTGAAGTCCCCCACCCAGAGTACATTCTGTGCCCTTGCTACCCTCAGTGCTTCTTCCAATTGGTGTTCAACATGGAGAAACACTGATTCATCAGTCGGTGGGGTGGGGTGGAGGGGGTTCAGCAGGTGATAGTCAGCAGGAGGTTTCTTGCCCATGTTTGACCTGATGCCATGAGACATCATGGGTTCCAGAGTCAATGTTGAGGACTCCCAGGGCAATTCCCTCCCGTCTGTATACCACTGTGCAGCCACGTCTGATGGGTCTGTTCTGCCAGTGGGACAGGAGATACCCAGGGATGGCGATGGCTGTGTCTGGGACATTGTCTGTAAGGTATAATTCCGTGAGTATGAGGCTGTTGCTTGACTAGTCTCTGGGACAGCTCTCCCAATTTTGGCACAAACCCCTAGATGTTAGGAAGGAGGACTTTTCAGGGTCGACAGGGCTGGGTTTGCCGTCGTCATCTCCAGTGCCTAGGTCGATGCTGGGAGGTCCGTCCGGTCTCATTCCTTTTCTTAGACTTTGTGGCGGTTTGATACAACTGAATGGCCTGCTCGGCCGTTTCAGAGGGCAGTTAAGAGTCAACCACATTGCTGTGGGTCTGGAGTCACATGCAGGCCGAACCAGGTTGGGCCCCAACTGGAGTACTGTGTCCAGTTCTACTCACCACACTTCAAGGAAGGATGTGAGGGTATTTGAGAAGGTGCAGAGGAGATTTACCATCATGATTCCAGGGACGAGGGATTTTAGTTACAAGGTTAAGTTGGAAAAGCTGGGTTTGTTCTCCTTAGAACAAAGGAGACTGAGGGGAGATTTAATTTAAGTGTAGAAGATTATGAGAAACTTAGATAAGTTAGACAAGGTAAAACTGTTCCCATTAACAAATGCTAGAGGGACTAAGGGACACTGATTGAACGTTTTGGGCAAGAGCTGCAGGGGGAATATGAGGAAGCACTTTTTTTTTTTAAAAACACAGCGGGTGGCAATGACCTGGAACTCACTGCCCACAAGGATGGTGGAAGCAGAGATGATCAATGACTTCAAGAGAAAGTTGGATGGCCAGCTGAGAGAAATAGACTCCCAGCAATATGGGGATCAAGTCAGGGAGTGGGACCGACTGTATAGCTCCGTGGAGATTCAGCAAGGACTCGATGGGCCGAATGGCCTCTTCTGTGCTGTAAATAACTCTATGAATCTATGAACTGCATTTCTCTGGTCCTGTGCTTGGTGCCTAGCCATGAGATGTCACTAGAACCTTTGGGCCAGCTACTTAAGGGGTGTAGTGAGGCCAGCCTCCGCAGGGCATAACTTTGATGGGACGATGCGCCCTGTAACAATCCCCAGTCACCTGCTACGTGAACCTGAGGAGGAAATCAGGCCCTCTCTGCATTGGGGGTGGGGGGGAAATACAGATACAGTTCCAGCTCCTGTCAAACTGCACTGTGTTATTAGCCAAGTGCCCGACCATGAGGAATACTCCATATGGGGTCATGGCCTTTGGCACAGGGTATGTGAACGACGCAAATTTGCACTCTCAAATCCAGTCAGTTAAGAAAAAGACTGCATGATTTGAATTATTACCATTTTAATTTGGTAATACATCACCAAAGATTCTCACTGTTGTAGCTGTTCACTGTCCCCACTTTTTAAAAACAAAAGTTTGAGTCACAGTGAGGATCGTGTTTTGTTTAAACTCATTTCAATCAGTGACTCCACTATCACAGGCAGTGCTGCTCCAGGGGAGTCTCGGGGGTAGATTAAGAGTCATGACCAGTAATCATTTTCATCAACTGTGATGGTGCACATGCTTACATAGAGAACATGGCTTGAAAAATACCTTGTGCAGGCACTGCCCCAGTTACCAAACACTATTGCCATCTTGCTACCTGACGATGTTACCACTTTGCCAGTGTTTTCCCCCCCCACCTCACTCCCAGATTTTATCAAAACTGCTCCTCACTCCATGCCATTCTAGCCCCACCCAGTTCCCTGATGGTACTGCACACACTGCCCTCTACTCGCTGATAGTTCTGTTCACCATTCCCAGTTCCCTGTCAGACCTGGCTTCTCCCCCAGTTCCCTCATGCACTGCCTCCCACTCACTTCTCTGCTGGTATTTACCTCCCTCCTCCCATTCCCTGCCTGTATTGCCTCCCTCCCCAGTTCCCTGCTGGTATTGGGCCCCCTCGTCCCCCTGATCCCCTACTGGTATTTGCTTCCCCACCCCCCCCAGTTCCTTGCTAGTATTCAACTTCTTACCCCACCACCCCCCCCCAGTTCCCTGCTGGTATTGGCCCTCACCACTCAGTTTCCTGCTGGGATTTGCCTTCCTGCCCCAGTTTCCTTGCTACGATTTATCTTCCTCCCACCCCACATTGCAACCCCCCCGACCACCCCCCAGTTTATTGCTCAGATTCACCTTCCTCCCCCCCAGCTCCCTGCTGGTATTGGCCCCCCTCCCCCCAGTTCCCTGCTGGGATTTGCCTTCCTCCCCCGCAGTTCCCTGCCTTTTACCTTGTTAACAGCACACGCAGTTTTCTCCCGACTGCTCTCGCAGGTGGTTTTGGTGATTACGGACAGGTCCTCCCGAGCAGCCAGCAGGTGGGCGAGAGCTATACTGGTTCTGGCACAGAGGGCCTGTCGCAGAGGCTCGTACAGCTGCCCTATCACAGCTCCATGTTTCTGAAAAAGAGGGAAAAAAAAAAAATCCCTTTTCATCGATATTGGCCATAAACAACCAGAGACAGAAAGAGAAGAAGCTGAATGGTGAAGCAGCGCTTGTAGAGCGCCATGGCAACGAGGCCTGTTCCACTCCCTGAACAGAACAGAACAGAACAGCATTGGTTCATCTGGAAACAGCACACACACCAGATTCAATCCTCAGTCTACGCTGGTTTAACTAATCGCAGACAAAGGCCCGTCACCTGATCTTACAATGCACCTTTCACGACCTCAAGACATCCTAAAGTGCTGTACAGGCAATGAAATACTTTTACAGTGGCGTCTCTGTTGCAGTGTGGCCAGCCAATGCAGGCACAGCAAGATCCCACAAACAGCCATGTGATCATCTGTTTTTAAGCGATGTTGCTTAAGAGGTAAACAAGGGCCAGGACACTGGGGACAAAACCTCGCCCTGCTCTTCGAATCGTGCCAAGGGATCTTTTACACCCACTTGAGGGGGCAGATGGGATCTCGGTTTAAAGTCTCAGCCGAAAGATGGCACCTCCGACCGTGCGGCACTCCCTCAGTCTGGATGTTTTATCCCTCTGGAGTGGGGCTGGAACCCACAACCTTCTGACCCAAGAGGTGAGAATGCTACCGCCTGGACCAGAGCAGACACCACCAGCTTCTAACATGCATTGCCAGCATTCTGGGAGTACCCTCAAACAAACAACAGATGATGTGGTCATTTATTTCACTGCAGTTTGTGGAATCTTGCTGTGCGCAAATTGGCTAATGTGTTTCTTGGCACTACAACAACGACTATGCCTACAAAGTACTTGATTGGCTGTCGAAGGCTTTGGTCTGCCCTGAGGGCATAAAAGGCGCTACATAAATGCAAGTCTTTCTTCTTGTATATGTAGAAATCAGAACTAAACCCGATTACCCGGAGATGACTCGCCTACAGTGTTACAGAGGATCGACCAAAATGGAGTAGTCTCTGCGGGATTTTCCTTCTCCTCTTTTAAGCAAACCTGTAACAGGGTAAATCACTGTGCCCCTTAGATACAGCTAGGTTAGATATTGATGATTCACTGTACCATGTAGAGGTTAGGTTGTCTGTGTACTTGTACAGGTGGACTATATCCGTGCACATATGGCAGCAGTTGATTTGGGAGGTGGAGTGCGGAAAGTAGCAATCATAATGTACGAACAGTTGATCGAATCTGCATTAAAGCATTAAGTTTAAAGTTGAGGAACGCAATCGGGGCAGGAGGAGGCCACTCAGCCCCTCAAGGCTGTTCCACCATCCAGTTAGACCCTGGCTGATCTACATCTTAACCCCATCTACCTGCACTGGTTCTACATTCTTGCCTAACAAAAATCTTTCAAATCACCATTTTGAAATTTTTAATTGACCTCCAGCCTGAGTGTTTTTTTTTGGCGGGGGGGGGGGGAGGTTTGCGGGGGGGGGGGGGGGTAGTTCCAATTTTCTTGACTTCACCCTGAATTTCCTGGCTCCAATTATAAAATTACGCCCCTTGTTATGGACCCCTGCCAGCCAAGGAAACAGTTACTTGCTATATACTCTAATAAATCCTTTAAACGTCTCAATTGGAATATCCTATAATCTTCTATATCCAAGCTGACTAACTCCATAAGTTTAATCCCTTCATTATCATCACCTTGTGATCTGATCTGCTCAAATAATAATCACCTATTTAGAATCAATCCCATCATATAATGGGCACACCAGAGCTGCAACCCATCATTTGGCCTAAATGCTTTATAAAAATTAAGAAGGGATTCTACCACGGGCCAGTATGGGATAAACATTCTCACAGAATACTTCCGTTCGATAAACCGGTTCAGAGTCTGGTTTACGACCGGCTGTTGTTTTAAGCTGCCCTACATGTTCTTCAACTGGACCCTTCAGGAGATTACAAACCTGTGCTCCCTCAGACCAGTGAAACGACTGCACTGTCACATCCAGGCGACTGATCAACATCTGCCTGCGACAATCATATTCGAGGCACATTGCTTGATGGATCCCCTTCAGATGTTCCTGAGGGATAGAATACTGAGGGTTAGTGAGTGGGAGAGCTACAGGCTGCAGTGAGACACTTGCCATGCTTACAGGAGAAAAAAATCTTTGCTTGAAATGGAACCAGCACAATCTCTTATTATGCAATTGTCACCTGGTTACAGGCTCCTCAAACACGTTAAGCTACTTATACAGACACATTGATGAAGCTTACACTTACATTATCGATGGGTCAAAGTCCTAGAACTATCTAACACAACTGTGCGGGCACTTCACCACACGGACTGCAGCGGTTCAAGAAGATGACCATCAAGCGACAACAAGGGATGGACAATAAATGCCAGTCTTGCCAGCGATGCCCACATCCCAAAAAATGAATGAAAAAAAAAAAACAGACCTAGTACTCGGCAGTGTTAACACGTACAGGCTCAGTCACTTTACAAGCCCCCACTCCAGTGGCCTAAGCTCAAACTCCAGGCGGACACTCGCAGTGCAGGCCTGAGGGAGTGCTGCACTGCTGGAGGTGTGGCCAATAAATGCTGGCCTTGTCTGTGACACCCACATCACAACACAGGATATGCAATATTGTAGTTGTTTGAAGGCTTCAGAAAGACTAAAAGATGCCATGGCACCAATTGCCAAGATATTACTGGGCAGCCCGACTTTGACGTACCCTTGTCACATTGTCAAACTACACCACAGGGACTAGGGACAGAGCTTCCCTCCAAATTCCACCACCCCCCCCCCCCCCATCAAACTGGGCAAGTCCAGCTGTCAAGCAATCAGGCCAATCAATCATGGCAGCTCACACCAGCTAGTGGGCAAGTGATGAATGGTGTTGGTAGGGAGCTTGGATTGGGTGATTTCCTCTCTTGCCATCCATCCCAAGTCCAGGAGCAATCACATAGTCAAATGGAACTATCAGCAACTATCAACACGAAGGCCCCCTATTCACTGCTGGCCCAGATCACCAGAGACATAGGAAATTGAGAAGCTGAACAGTGGGGCAGCACAAAAAAAAAAAAAAAACTGGGCCGGAAACGAACAAAGAACAAAGAAAATTACAGCACAGGAACAGGCCCTTTGGCCCTCCAAGCCTGCGCCGATCCAGATCCTCTATCTAAACATGTCACCTATTTTCTAAGGGTCTGTATCTCTTTGCTTCCTGCCCATTCATGTATCTGTCTAGATACATCTTAAAAGACGCTATCGTGCCCGCATCTACCACCTCCGCTGGCAACGCGTTCCAGGCACCCACCACCCTCTGCGTAAAGAACTTTCCACGCATATCCCCCCTAAACTTTTCCCCTCGTGACCCCCGACCGTAATTGAATCCCCCACTCTGGGAAAAAGCTTCTTGCTATCCACCCTGTCTATACCTCTCATGATTTTGTACACCTCAATCAGGTCCCCCCTCAACCTCCGTCTTTCTAATGAAAATAATCCTAATCTACTCAACCTCTCTTCATAGCTAGCGCCCTCCATACCAGGCAACATCCTGGTGAACCTCCTCTGCACCCTCTCCAAAGCATCTACATCCTTTTGGTAATGTGGCGACCAGAACTGCACGCAGTATTCCAAATGTGGCCGAACCAAAGTCTTATACAACTGTAACATGACCTGCCAACTCTTGTACTCAATACCCCGTCCGATGAAGGAAAGCATGCCGTATGCCTTCTTGACCACTATTGACCTGCGTTGCCACCTTCAGGGAACAATGGACCTGAACACCCAAATCTCTCTGTACATCAATTTTCCCCAGGACTTTTCCATTTACTGTATAGTTCACTCTTGAATTGGATCTTCCAAAATGCATCACCTCGCATTTGCCCTGATTGAACTCCATCTGCCATTTCTCTACCCAACTCTCCAATCTATCTATATTCTGCTGTATTCTCTGACAGTCTCCTTCACTATCTGCTACTCCACCAATCTTAGTGTCATCTGCAAACTTGCTAATCAGACCACCTATACTTTCCTCCAAATCATTTATGTATATCACAAACAACAGTGGTCCCAGCACGGATCCCTGTGGAACACCACTGGTCACACGTCTCCATTTTGAGAAACTCCCTTCCACTGCTACTCTCTGTCTCCTGTTGCCCAGCCAGTTCTTTATCCATCTAGCTAGTACACCCTGGACCCCATGCGACTTCACTTTCTCCATCAGCCTACCATGGGGAACCTTATCAAACGCCTTACTGAAGTCCATGGTTAAAAGAATGGCAGCTGTCGTCTCACACTCTCAATTCGAGCACAGATACCGCGGATGTTAATGTATCACTACCCATTGGTCAGGCTCCAGACTCCTGCTCAGCAAGGGTTTGCCCACTCCACCCCGCAGCAATCCAGAACTAGCCTCTCGGATCTGAAATACAGACAGATTAAAGGTGAGTTTCACAGGACAGACAAGGAGCCATTCATCCTGTGCCTGGCTTTAATCACAAGACACCCCCAAGCAAAGAGGTGCGTGTGCACGTGTGTGTGTCACGTGTCTGTACACGTACATGTCTCGAAGTGCTCATACATGTGCCTGTTATGAAAACATAAATGTACATGCAGAATGCAAGTTACAGACCTTGCACCTTGAAGTCCCAGTTATCAGTTCTCCCTTGTTATTTATTTAAGCATGGACTTGATGGGCCAAATGGCCTCTTTCTGGGCCATAAATGGTTCTATAAAAGCAGATTGCTGAGTTCACAGTCAGACAGGATGCAGCGATCCCAAGACACTTTTAAAACATTACCAGCACGCTGGGCATTAAGATTCTGACATTCACACAGCTCTGAGTAAACACATTTTTTTTAGATTAGAGATACAGCACTGAAACAGGCCCTTCGGCCCACCGAGTCTGTGCCGAACATCAACCACCCATTTATACTAATCCCATATTCCTACCAAACATCCCCACCTGTCCCTATATTTCCCTACCACCTACCTATACTAGTGACAATTTATAATGGCCAATTTACCTATCAACCTGCAAGTCTTTTGGCTTGTGGGAGGAAACCGGAGCACCCGGAGAAAACCCACGCAGACACAGGGAGAACTTGCAAACTCCACACAGGCAGTACCCGGAATCGAACCCGGGTCCCTGGAGCTGTGAGGCTGCGGTGCTAACCACTGCGCCACTGTGCCAACCACTGCGCCACTGTGCCGCCCTGAACCACAAACATAAATAGATGGGGCTGAAACCTCAAAGCCATCAATAATTTCACAGAAATGATCATTCAGTGTTTTCTATCAACTTAGTTATGAAGGTTTCGACCACTTTGCAAGCCTCCTTACTTTTGTTTCCAGGTCTCTGAAGAGCTGTGGCACAGAGACGTCTCGGGTGAGTTCAGCCATGCCCAGCGCTTGGCACAGAGCCTGCAGTTCTTTGAAGATCTCATCGTCATCGTCACCAGTGCCCCTCGGCACTTGGCGCTGCGCTGAGGGTTTCCTGGCATGTAGGACTCTGGCTGCCTGCAGCTCCGAGCCCAGGAACACTGAAACCAAAAAGTCACAGGAACAGCCAGCTGGTAACCATTCAGTTTCTCTATTCATTACACAGTCCCATGGAATTAAAGGGGCAAATATAAACTAAATGGTACACTGTTAACAAGGGTGAAGGGCAGAGAAATCTGGGGGTGACTGTAAACAAATCTTTGAAGGTAGCAGGACAAGTAGTAAGGCTGTTAAAAAAAAAGCAATGGGATCCTTGCTTTATTAATAGAGGCACAGAGCGCAAAAGCAAGGAAGTTATGCTGAACCTTTATAATCACAGGTTAGTCCCCAGCAGGAAACTGGGGAACTAATCTGGGACCGAACCATAGCAGGCTTTGGAGAGAGCGCAGAGATTTGCCAGAATGGTAACTGAAGCCCCTCATCCCTGATATATGGACAGACTGGAGAAACTGGGGTTGTTTGCCTTAAGAGTAGAAAATAAATGTATTAAGTTAATAGCTCCCTTGATGACGAAAGAGATAAAGAGTAAGATGAAGGAGAAAAAGGAGCATCTGACAGATGTCAGGTTGATAATACAAGTAAGAACCAGGCTGAACATTGCAAGTTCAGAGGGGAAGTGAAAAAGAAAATGAGAGAGGCAAAGAGAGAGTATGAGTAGAGACTGGCAGCTAACAAACAGGAATCCAAAAATCTTCTATAAAAATTAAATGGGTAATAAGAGGGGCTGATGAAGGACCAAAAGAGGCCTATACATGGACGCAGAGGGCATGGCTGAGGTACTGAAAGAGTTCTTTTCATTTTTTGCCTTTACCAAATAAGGAGAAACTGTTTCCACTGGGAGGAGGATCAGTAACTAGGGAACACAAATTTAAGGTTATTGGAAAAAACAGAGGGGAGAAGAGATTTTCCTTTTTTAAAAACACAGCAAGTTGTTGTGATGTGGAATGCCCCGTCTGAAAGGGCAGTGGAAGCAGATGCAATAATAACGTTCAAAAGGGAATTGGAGAAATACTTGAAAAGGAAAAATGTGCAGGTCTATGGAGAAAAAGCATGGAGAAGTGGGATTAACTGGAAAGCTCTTTCAAAAGGGCCAGCACAGGGACATGGGCCAAATGGACTAACTTCTGTGTTGTATGATTCACTCTCCCTGTTCCTTCATCCAAGGAAAGCTTGGATACTCTCAGGTTTGAAATCTAAAACGCGCAGCAGGGGGTCACAGAGATTAGTATTAAATGCTACCATTCCTGAACAAGGTTTTATTACAGTCAGGTGCCCCAAAGTGCTTTACAGCCAGTGAAGTACTTTACAGCAGTGACTACACTTCAGAAATGTAGGAAATTGGGCAGCCAATTTGCGCACAGCAAGATCCCACAAGCAGGAATGTGATAACGATCAGATCCTTTGTTTTGGTGATGTTGGCTGAAGGATAATAATTGGCCAGGATACTGGAAGAGCTCCCTCGCTCTTTGAAGTAGAGCCACGGGATTTTTTTAATGCACCCGAGAGGGCAGTCGGAGGGGCCTCAGTTTATCGGCTCATTGGAAAGATTTAAACTTAGTCGAATCTGAAAAAAAAAATAAGCACAGCTTTGTCTGCGAGGCACTCACTCGGTACTGGCACTGGACAGCCCGCCAAGATTTTGTACTCCAGCGTCCGGAGTGGGATTTGAACCCACGATTTTCTGACTCAGAGGCAAGAGTGCTACCCACTGAGCCTTTATATTTGAAAAAGGAAGAAAGTGGAAGAATACAGAGAAAGGAAGGGAAGTGGCGCTGCAGTCGACAGCTCCGGTTAAACAGCTAGTTCAGGCATGATGAGCAGAGTGGCTCCCTGTTGTATTGTAATTGCATGGGAGCCTCGTCAAAAAAAAAAAGAGCAGGTCTTTAGGTCTGATTAGAATCTGGTTCTTGTCTAGAGGAATCTTGAAATGTCCAGGAACACAGCACTTCACACAACCCACTTCTCATCAACAACCTATCAAAGTACAAACATGTCCCAATGATTGTTGCCTAGCAACAGTAAGAGATTCTAATCAGAAACAGAACTTGCAATGTCACAATACAGGCAAGATTTTTTTTAATATTCATTCAGGGGATGTGGGCGTCACTGGCTAGGCCAGCATTTATTGCCCATCCCTAATTGCCCTTGAGAAGGTGGTGGTGAGCTGCCTTCTTGAACCGCTGTAGTCCTTGGGGCGTAGGTACACCCACAGTGCTGTTAGGAAGGGAGTTCCAGGATTTTGACCCAGTGACAGTGAAGGAACGGCGATATAGTTCCAAGTCAGGATGGTGTGTGGCTTGGAGGAGAACTTGCAGGTTCCCATGCATCTGCTGCCCTTGCCCTTCTAGGTGGTAGAGGTTGCGGTTTTGAAAGGTGCTGTCGAAGGAGCCTTGGTGAGTTGCTGCAGTGCATCTTGTAGATGGCACACACTGCTGCCACCGTGTGTCGGTGGTGGAGGGAGTGAATGTTGAAGGTGGTGGATGGGGAGCCAATTAAACAGGCGGTTTTGTTCTGGATGGTGTCGAACTCACAGACAAGGCCTTGTTTATTTTTTCAGAATCGACGAAGCTTAAATTAAAAAAAAAATGAGCAGGTCGGGCTCCCAAATCAGGCCTGGAAAAGCTTCATGATCAAATACTCACTTAAAAACTGCTCACTCAGCTCTCTTTTTAAGAACCGAGGTGAAGATTACCAGTCAGTGCTTTTCATCAGTTTGAACCTCACTTTGTTGACCGACTCTTGTGTATCCCTCCCTTCAACTCCCTAGGCCCCAAGCTCTGGGACTTCAGATTTCAGCCATTGCATTGTGGGTAGCGCTCCCACCTCTGAGTCAAAAGGCTGTGTGTTTGAATCTAGGCTCCAGTACAGTACTATACTACAGGACAGTGACTGAGTACACACACCAACTCCAGTCAGCACACACACACATGCCCACAGTAAATAGACAGTGGCGTACAGTCAGGTTACAATGCAGCAGGAGCTAAGGTTTCCTCTGCTCTCTTGATGATGTATATACAATCTTCGAGGTCTCGCCAGTACTTACGCAGCAGCTGGAGGCAGCTCTCCTTGTTGTTGAGCCTGGCGGTCACATTACCTGTGGTGAGAGACGGATAGGGACACTGCAACTCACTGACCAAGCCACTGACCTCCAACTGGAAGGTTTCTGCATCTTCAGGGCCTACAGAATGGAGACAAAACCTGTTACTGAGCAGAACGTGATCTACAAAAGGCCATTCGGCCCATACAGCCAATACCCTGCTCATGCCACGAATTGGCCCCATTCGTTTAATCTTCGAAGTGAGAATTCAGTGTTAACACTCCCCCATCCCCAAATGAGATCAAAGTTCCAGATCATTCACACCTAGCAGCATCCTGTCCCTATAACCCCGAGTCCTGCCCCACACCAAGCATTTATCCAGCTCCTTTTTAAAAAGGAAAGCATTCCATCCAGTCTCCCAGGAGCATCCTCAAAATGCTTCACCAATTACTTTTGAAGTCCAGTCACTGCTGTTACGTAGGCGAACCGGATAGCTATTTTATACACAGCAAGATCCCATTAACCACAGACTAGCAGCACTTGATCACACTGCAGGAACCAGATGCACAGCACTGGTTCAGTTACCCTGGCCATGTCTAACTGTGCTGTACCTGGCCTGGGAGTGCCGAATGGCAACAAGTGGCTGAAACTGAAACATACTCAATTCCTCAGCACTAAACTCCTTTACTGCACAAAGATAAATTTGCAAAGGGAGCGGCAATCTTTTTTGCAGTTAAGATCCCAGGTTCTGACCAGCTCCCATTGTAGAATATGCCCCAAATGAACCGCCTCCAAGACAGAAGCTATAAAAGGGGCCAAATTTTCACCCTGGGTCTTTGCCAGGATCCCTCTCCTTCCATTCCCATCCTCTGCCTTTAAACTCCAGCAAATATCCAAAATGAAGTCTGATTTTTTTTTAATTCATGATCAGGTTGGCAAGGCCAACCTTTATTGCCCTTCCCTAGTTTGCCTTTGAGTATCTTGCTAGGCCACCTCAGGGGGCAGATAAGAGGTGTGGGACTGGAGTCACATGTAGGCCCAGACCAGGTTTCTTTCCCTAAAAAAGGACATTATTACAACAACAACAAATTACATTTACATAGCACCTTTGACACAGTAAAACATCCCAAGGCACTTCACAAGAGCTTTATCTGACAAAATTTGACACCGAGCCACCTAAGGAGATATTTAAACCCGGTCAAAGAGGTAGGTTTTTTTTAACAGAGCGTCTGAAAAGGAGGAGAGAGAAAGGCAGAGAGGTTCAGGGAGGGAATTCCAGAGCTTCGGGCTGAGGCAGCCAATGGCGAACCAACAGAAATTAGGAGAAGCGCAAGAGGCCAGAATTGAAGGAACTTGGGATTTTTATGACAATCCAACAGCTATTTTTACAGATACCAGCTTTTTTTTTCCCCATTCCAAACTCTCACTTGTTGTCGTGGTGACGCATTCCTCCAGCGGGCTCACAGCTTTCAGTTCAGACACCAACCAGGAACACAAGGTGGTGTAATCGGAGCAGTGCGGCCCCTCCTCCGCTGCCTGAGAGAGTGCATCCTCTTCAATGAGCTGCCCAGTGTACCTGAAATAAAGGGGCGGGGGGGGGGGGGTCAAACAGTTAGGACTGAGATGAGGAGATATTTCTTCACTCAGACAGTTGTAAATCTTTGGAATTCTCTACCCCACAGAGTTGTGGATGCTCCGGTGTTGAACATATTTAAGGCTGGGATGTGGACAGATTTTTGAGGGAAAATTTATGCTCTCCCCCTTGGTGGGTTCCTGCCCCACTGCCAATTGACTCCCAATTAAGGGTCTCTTCCTGCCACCGCCCGCAATTAGCCGTGCAGCGGGCAGCCCTGTCACCGCACAGGAAGCATGGCCCTTGCGGGCTGCTTCCTGGATCTTGGGGCGGGGGAGTGGGCCTTCGTTCAAAGGCACTTAGTGCCTGAATGAGGGGCGCGGCATCGGGAAGGGAGGGGGATCTGCTGAGGTCACAGACCTGAAACGTTAACTCTGTTTCGTTCTCCACAGATGCTGCCAGACCTGCTGAGTATTTCCAGCACTTTATTTTTATTTCAGAATTCCAGCATCCGCAGCATTTTGCTTTCATTATTATGTCCATCATCCACGTAGCCTCACCCTCCGCAGCCAATCAGAAAGCAAACAAACTTTATTACCCAATTCAATGATTCTTAACCAGCCATTTTCCCTCATGATTAAGTGCTTTTACTGGTTATAAAAGTATTGAAGACATTTTTTTGGAAGAAGAAAAACTATTTTTAAAAAAAACACCCTCTATCATTTTTCTCCCAGCAACACCCTGGAGATTGGTCTGTAATTCGTAGAGACTCCAGGGCAATCCTGGAGAGTTGGAACCTCACTGTGCCCACCAACACCCAGAGTCTCAACCAGGAGAGGGCACGGTTTCCAGTCCATATACTGTAACACAGTGGTGAGGTTAAGGGCTGGGTAAACCCAGGAGACTTTTTCTGTCTGCCATTGTTAGTAGTACTTCAACAACAACATATTGTGCCTTTAACCCCCCCAAAGGTACTTTACATTTGACACCGAGCCCCAGAAGGAGATATTAGCACAGGACTGCAGATGCTGAAAATATAAATGTTGGACACAGTCAGCACCCATTGAGCAATAAACAGTTTTTTTTTGTTTTAACAAAGCACCTCGGGATGTTTTATTACATTAAAGGCGCTATATAAATAGAAGTTGCTGTTATACTGTTACAGCTCAACAACCAAGGAAATGAAACCAGCCGCCAAGCCTCGACTTACCCCTGCCATACTTACCCCAGGGCTCTGAGTGCCACCAGCACTTCCCCTTCCATTCAACGGCTCTCGCACACTGTTAAAGGTTCTTTAGCTCCAAGGGTTAGTTGTCCATTGCCAGCTCCTCCTGCACCCCCTCCATCTACATCTGCAGCCCTTTAATCTGCTGGGGGCCAGCACAAGGGCAACCCAACACACCGCCTGCTCAGCCACCAACCATTGGCAGGGAACCTCACCTCCTCTTGCCCTGCGGTAGCGTCTACACTGAAGCCTGGCTTTCTTGAGGATGGAGAATTACTGTTGATTTACCTACTTGTGTCTCTTTCTGTCAGGCATGAACTTCAACCTGCTGTTTGGTCCTTAGGGCTGACTGAAATGTTTCTCCAAGGTCCTAAAGCCCTGCCTGTTATTCAATCTTCACTCTTTTGTCACTCTTTTTCATACCATCCTCCTGACAATTATCGACAAGCTCTAATTCGTGCAAAATGCACCCCCACCGCCTTAATTGCCTGCTGTACTCTCTCTGATCCAGCTGCAATACAAGGTAGTCACCAAGAAATCCAATAGGGAATTGAGAAAAAACTTCTTTACCCAAAGAGTGGTGAGAATGTGGAAGCCACTACGACAGGGAGTGGTCGGAGCATTTAAGTGGAAACCGAGACAAGCATATGATCAAGAAGGGAATAGGGGGTTACGCTGATAGATTTAGATGAGGAAAGACGGGAGGAGGCTCAAGTGGAGTGTAAACGCTGGCATGGACTGGTTGGGCCGAATGGCCTGTTTTTGTGCCGTACATCCTATGTATCCTTTCCCGTGCCGCTGGTTTCTTTTCGTTCCTTAGCACCAGGGTGCCACAAAATGTGGAGCCCCGCAAAATGTATCAGATTTGAAGTGTAGTCACAGTGGTAAATTATGGGATCTTGTAGGGCTTGGGTTGCTAATCTTGTTTTGGAGTATTCCTGGAGATTTTTCACATGACCTCACACCTCCAACTGCCTCACCCAGTCGAGCAGCCCAGCACCAGCATTTTTACAATTGATAAAAAAGTGTTCAGACAAAAGTTTTTAAAAACTTGTTTTTAATATCCCTATGACTTTTGGTGATGAGTATTCCCCTGGGTTGCTCACAGGATATTGTTGCTGGAGGTTTCCTTCCTCCCTCCCTCCCTCCATGTTGAGCTGAGCTACAGCAGGTAGTGGCCCTTTAAGAGCGGGGGCTGAGGGGCGGGGCTGAGCGCCCTTCCGAAGATGGCGGCCAGGCGGCGCCAGGGCGGTGACGCCACATCCGGTGAGGCCGGGTGGTGTCGCAAAGTGGGGCCGTTGCCTTGGTGATTTGCCGTTGAGCGAGTGCGGAGTCACCATGGCCGGGCAGCTGGAGCAGGCGGTGGGGATGTACGAGCAGCTTCGGAGTGAGTGGAGCCGCAAGAACCCGAATCTCCGCAAGTGCGAGGAGCTGCTGGTCAAACTGAAGGTGAGAGGGAGAGTGTCCGGGCAGAGAGAGGCCGGTGAGCCGGGAGGGAGGGGTGAGACCACTCACCCCCATCACCCCCCCCCCATCATCACCCCCTCCCCCATCATCACCCCCTCCCCCATCATCACCCCCTCCCCCATCATCACCCCCTCCCCCATCATCACCCCCTCCCCCATCATCACCCCCTCCCCCATCATCACCCCCTCCCCCATCATCACCCCCTCCCCCATCATCACCCCCTCCCCCATCATCACCCCCTCCCCCATCATCACCCCCTCCCCCATCATCACCCCCTCCCCCATCATCACCCCCTCCCCCATCATCACCCCCTCCCCCATCATCACCCCCTCCCCCATCATCACCCCCTCCCCCATCATCACCCCCTCCCCCCATCATCACCCCCTCCCCCCCCATCATCACCCCCTCCCCCCCCATCATCACCCCCTCCCCCCCCATCATCACCCCCTCCCCCCCCATCATCACCCCCTCCCCCCCCATCATCACCCCCTCCCCCCCCATCATCACCCCCTCCCCCCCCATCATCACCCCCTCCCCCCCCATCATCACCCCCTCCCCCCCCATCATCACCCCCTCCCCCCCCATCATCACCCCCTCCCCCCCCATCATCACCCCCTCCCCCCCCATCATCACCCCCTCCCCCCCCATCATCACCCCCTCCCCCCCCATCATCACCCCCTCCCCCCCCATCATCACCCCCTCCCCCCCCATCATCACCCCCTCCCCCCCCATCATCACCCCCTCCCCCCCCATCATCACCCCCTCCCCCCCCATCATCACCCCCTCCCCCCCCATCATCACCCCCTCCCCCCCCATCATCACCCCCTCCCCCCCCATCATCACCCCCTCCCCCCCCATCATCACCCCCTCCCCCCCCATCATCACCCCCTCCCCCCCCATCATCACCCCCTCCCCCCCCATCATCACCCCCTCCCCCCCCATCATCACCCCCTCCCCCCCCATCATCACCCCCTCCCCCCCCATCATCACCCCCTCCCCCCCCATCATCACCCCCTCCCCCCCCATCATCACCCCCTCCCCCCCCATCATCACCCCCTCCCCCCCCATCATCACCCCCTCCCCCCCCATCATCACCCCCTCCCCCCCCATCATCACCCCCTCCCCCCCCATCATCACCCCCTCCCCCCCCATCATCACCCCCTCCCCCCCCATCATCACCCCCTCCCCCCCCATCATCACCCCCTCCCCCCCCATCATCACCCCCTCCCCCCCCATCATCACCCCCTCCCCCCCCATCATCACCCCCTCCCCCCCCATCATCACCCCCTCCCCCCCCATCATCACCCCCTCCCCCCCCATCATCACCCCCTCCCCCCCCATCATCACCCCCTCCCCCCCCATCATCACCCCCTCCCCCCCCATCATCACCCCCTCCCCCCCCATCATCACCCCCTCCCCCCCCATCATCACCCCCTCCCCCCCCATCATCACCCCCTCCCCCCCCCATCATCACCCCCTCCCCCCCCCATCATCACCCCCTCCCCCCCCCATCATCACCCCCTCCCCCCCCCATCATCACCCCCTCCCCCCCCCATCATCACCCCCTCCCCCCCCATCATCACCCCCTCCCCCCCCCATCATCACCCCCTCCCCCCCCCATCATCACCCCCTCCCCCCCCCCATCATCACCCCCTCCCCCCCCCCATCATCACCCCCTCCCCCCCCCCATCATCACCCCCTCCCCCCCCCCCATCATCACCCCCTCCCCCCCCCCCATCATCACCCCCTCCCCCCCCCCCATCATCACCCCCTCCCCCCCCCCCATCATCACCCCCTCCCCCCCCCCCCATCATCACCCCCTCCCCCCCCCCATCATCACCCCCTCCCCCCCCCCCCATCATCACCCCCTCCCCCCCCCCATCATCACCCCCTCACCCCCCCCCATCATCACCCCCTCACCCCCCCCATCATCACCCCCTCACCCCCCCCATCATCACCCCCTCCCCCCCATCATCACCCCCTCCCCCCCCATCATCACCCCCTCCCCCCCATCATCACCCCCTCCCCCCCCATCATCACCCCCCTCCCCCCCCCCATCATCACCCCCCTCCCCCCCCCCCATCATCACCCCCCTCCCCCCCCCCATCATCACCCCCCTCCCCCCCCCCCATCATCACCCCCCTCCCCCCCCCCCATCATCACCCCCCTCCCCCCCCCCCATCATCACCCCCCTCCCCCCCCCCCATCATCACCCCCCTCCCCCCCCCCATCATCACCCCCCTCCCCCCCCCATCATCACCCCCTCCCCCCCCCATCATCACCCCCTCCCCCCCCATGCCTGCTGACCTTTGTTTGTTCTGAGTGTTTGTTCACTGGCTAACATTCATCCCTCATCCAACATCAGCAAAGACAGATGAGCTGATCCTTTCACTCACTGGTTTGTGGAACCTTTCTGTGCACAAAGGGGCTGCCTACAAAACAGCTGTGACCTCAGTTCAAATGTCCTTCATTGGCAATGGAGTATTGTATGACATCCTGAGAATGTGAAAGACATTGTATAAATGCAGGTTATTTCTCGACCTGGAATCAAAGGTCAACTAAACATTCAACTTACAGCCATGCTGAAACTACAGCCACAGAAATAAAACTGTCAAATGTGCTGTATGAGCTGGGCAACAATTCAGCTCCTCCTGTTGAACTGCCTTCTCTTTGGATCTCCCTGGCTGTGCAGTGTGAGACTGATGCATGGTGTTTCCAGTTTAACAATAGAGAGGGTTTTCAGACCTTCATTTAAAAAATTGACAGCACCAAGGAATGAATAATAAGTTCAGAATCAACATTGGATCCTGGATGAAGGTGAAAACTGAGGGGTTTTCCAGGGTGGTCAGTTATCTTAATTCTCCACAGTTTTATATAAAACTCCAGACCGATTTCCTTCCTTCAGTGAGAGTGCACTCCTGCCCTAAATGAGGTGCCATTGACACCCCTTCTGCCATCAAAGTGGCCATTCTTCATATGTGAATCTAGACAGTGGCCTGTTCTACCACATGAGGCCTCACCAGGCCATGACCATTATGCACAAAGCCAGTCATATTCTGAGGATAGTTGCTATTGAGTAGTTTGAAATATCTAGTAGGTGCAGTTGTTCAGTCACCATCTTGAGCAATAGTTTTATTGGTTTGCAAACTAAGTGAAATTCCTCCTGGGGCAAAAGGAGAAATCCTGTTTTGTACTCGACTTTGACTTTTTCACTAAGTTACAAATAGGAAGGATTTCATCCTGAAATGCATTCCCAGAGTCTTTAAAGCAATGAATTGTCCATCTCACCTTCTCCGTTCCAGTTTAAGCAGAGGATTTGCGAGCAGTATTAAGCAGTGTGGTAGCTAACAAAAAAAAAATACCTACTGGGATTGAGTGTTGCTGTCCTCAATCTTTGCTTATTGGTCCTTATGGGGAGAATTTTATTTACATAGAAAGTTGGTGTGATATGGAACACTGCCTGTAAAGGTGCTGGGAGCAAATTCAATAGTAACGTTCCGTAGGGAATTCTGTCTATATTTTGAAAAGGGGGGGAAAAAAATGCAGGACTCTGAGGGAAAGAGTAGGGGAGTGGGACTAATTTTGAAGAGCTGGCATGTACATGATGCGCCAAATAGCTGCCTTCAGTACTGTGACACTCTGTAATTCAGTGGAAATCATAGAATCAGTGATTTATAAAGGTTTAGCATAACTTACTTGCTTTTTTCATTTAAAACAGCTGTATCAACTTGTCCTTCCGCCTTCAAAGAATTGTGTATGTAAGCCTCCAGGTCTCTGTTCCTGTACCCCATGAAATTTGTATCATTTAGTCTATATTTCCCCTCCACATTCTTCCTTCCAAAATGCATGACTTTGCACTTTTCTGTGTTAAATATCATCTGCCATGTGTCTTCATTTCACCTGTCTGTCTCTACACTACTGAAGCCTGCTGCTAACCTTACCATTGCTTACAACATTTCTGAGTTTGTGACATCTGCAAACTGTATATCCAAGTCATGAATATATATTAAAATTAATTCTGTTTCCACCTTTGTTCCATTGGCTGACGCTGTTGTTCCTATTTCAGGTGGCGCTGCTGGAACTGAATTTCCTGCCCACCTCTGGCACAAAGCTGACCAAGCGACAGCTCATTCTAGCCCGTGAGTATCATTATCACTGACAGTGAGAGCAGTGTAACTCCTCCTCAGCTAGATTCAAAAAGATTGTGTTATTTTACATTAGTCATAGAGTCGTACAGCATAGAAACAGGCCCTTCGGCCCACCGCGTCCATGCCGACCATAATGCCTATCTATACTGATCCTACTAGCCTGCATTAATTCCATATCCCTCTATGCCTTGCTCATTCAAGTACCTGTCCAGATGCCTCTTAAATGTCACTACTGTTCCTGCCTCCACCACCTCCTCAGGCAGCTCATTCCAGATACCCACTATTCTTTGTGTGAAAAATTACCCATTTGAACTCCTTTAAACCTCCTCCCTCTCACCTTAAATCTATGCCCTCTTGTTTTAGTCACCCCTACCATGGGAAACAGACTCTGGCTATCTATCCTATCTATGCCTCTCATAATTTTATATACCTCCATCATGTCCCCTCTCAGCCTCCTTCGCTCCAGGGAAAACAGACCCAGCCTATCCAATCTCTCTTTATAACTCAAGCCCTCCAAACCAGGCAACATCCTTGTGAATCTTTTCTGCACCCTCTCTAGCTTAATCACATCTTTCCTGTAGTGCGGCGACCAGAACTGCACACAGTACTCCAAATGCGGCCTAACCAACGTCATGTACAACTGTAACATGACGTCCCAACTCTTGTACTCAGTGCCTCGGCTGATGAAGACAAGCATGCCATACGCCTTCTTCACCACCCTGTCTACCTGTGTTGCCACTTTCAGGGAACTATGTACTTGCACCCCAAGGTCTGTCTGCTCAAGAACACTCCCCAGGGCCCTGCCATTCACTGTATATGTGCTGCCCTGGTTTAACTTCCCAAAGTGCATCACTTCACACTTGTCTGCGTTAAATTCCATTTACCACTCCCTTGCCCACTTTCCCAGTTGATCTATATCCTGTTGTAACCTTAGACAACCTTGAACAACATTGAACTGCTAAATTTCAACTGACCGTGAGGTGAATTTCTTCCTTTCAATATTTTGCTCTGTAAATAGTTTTGTGGTATTTGCACTTTGGTATCCAACCCAACTTGCATTTATTTAGCATCTTTACCATAGTAAAAACAACACCACTGCATTGACATCCCTCCTAAGGTGCAGTGCTCAGAATTGAGAATACAACTCCAGCTGAGGTCTAACCAGTGTTTTTAACGGTTTTGCAAAACATCCTTGCTATCGTGTTTGGTGCCTCTATTTATAAAACTGAGGATCCCTTATGCTTTTTTTTTCAACAATTCATCCCTCATTGTTTGCTCTGAAAAGAAGTTCAGCTCTGTGAGTCTTTGCTATTGCTCACAGCTTTAAATGCTGCAACTAGCCTTTGCCGACTTGTCCACATTCTCCAGTGCATCAATGTCCTTTCGATGATCAGGTGTGCAGAGTTGCAGAGAATTTTAAATGTGACCGCACTGGAGTGTTCACCAGACTAATCCCTGAGATGGCAGAATTGTCTAATGAGGAGAGTTTGCAGAAACTGGGCCTGTATTCTTTAGAGTTTCAAAGAATCACAGGTGATCTCATTGAAACTTACAAAATTCTTTCAGGGCGTGACTGGGTAGATGTGGATAGGCTGGTGAGTCTGGAGTAAGGGGACTCAGAATAAGGGGCAGACCATTTAAGACTGAGATAAGGAGAAATTTCTTTACTCGGAGGGTGGTGAATCTGTGGAATTCTCTACTCCAAAGGGCTGTTGATGCTCAATCATTGAGCATGTTCAAGACAGAAATCAACAACATCAAGGGATTATGGGGATAGTGGGGGAAAATGTCATAGAGGTAGATGATCAGCCATGATCTGTTTGAATGGTGGAGCAGGCTCGATGGGCAAAATGGCCTACTCCTCCTCCTATTTCCTGTGATCCCATGATTGTCTGTGGAATTGCAGCAAGGTGCCTTCATGATGGATCTGAGCCAACTGCAGTGATAAAGCTGGGTATTCTGTTGGTTCTTACAATCTTTGTGTCCATATTTCCTTTGTGGTTCTCACACGCACATCTTATTGGTTCCTTCAGACATGCCTAAACCCCTTATTCCCGGGTAGTTGAAAGTTTTAATGGAGTTACTTCATCTTGCGAGTTACTTGCTACAGTTTAATGGTGTCTTATCTCAAGACTCTACCATCTGTTCTGCCAATCCCATAGCATCTCCAGATTTTTCCTGAATACCAGCTGTCTGTGTCTGTTAATCTTCCTTTAAGTACTTTCTCAGCTTGTTGTTAAACGTGCTTTAGCTATCATTAAAGTTCTCAATATATTCAGATTTCCAGTATCTGCAGTATGTTGCTATTTTGCTTTTGTGTTAAAGTTCCTCTTGTTATTTGGGATGCTTAACAGATTTTTCCCTTAATGGGGCATCTGGAGCAGCCTTCGTGCCACTGTAATTCATGAACTTATTTAACTTTCTTAGTTTCTTGGCTTTTTATTTTTCCAAGCCTATTTACTCTGGTCTGAGGAGCTCCCTCCATAGTCGTCTTGTTGCTTCCTTCCTCTTAAAAAAAAAAAACAAAACCCCTGAAACTCTTCAATCCAGTAACCCTCCTAATTCTCCACCATCGTCCAACATGAAGCATCTTGGGGTGCTTTAATACTATCAGGGGACTGCACAGATACAGGTGCCCTGTTAAGTTTCCTTTTTAATTTAATTTCTTTGTCCTGTTTCTGTTTATCAATGACTCTTTGTGGAATTAAAACTTCTTGTCCGGGTGCCTTTTATTTTAAAGGGGATGTTCTGGAAATTGGAGCACAATGGAGTATCCTGAAGAAAGATATCCCTTCGTTTGAACGTTACATGGCACAGCTCAAGTGTTATTACTTTGACTACAAGTAAGTATTGTTGAATGACACCAGGACCAAATGGATTAAAGTATGAACGCAGGTTGCATAGTCAAGGCTTGTATTCCGTTGAGTATAGAAGATTAAGCAGTGATCTAATTGAGGTGTTTGTGATGGTGAAAGGCGTGATTAGGATAAATAGAGAAACTGTTTACTGTTTTCTCTAGTGAAGGAGAGCCAACGTGGCATAACCTTAAAACTTTAATTGGAGGTAGACCATTCAGGAGTGATGCTGGCAAGGGTAGTGGAAATCTGGAACACTGTTTCCTCCAAAAAGTTGTTTGGGGGGTGGGGGGCAACTGCGATTAATAGAATTTTGATAGGTAAGGATTGCGGAGCCAAGGTGGGTAAATGGAGTGAAGATGAAGATCAGCTGTGATCTAATTGGATGGTCTACACTTGTTTATCTCTTTTATCATTGACCCACCTCTCTTGAAGGTCCTGCCTTATCTTGGGGTACAGTTTGAAGGTAACCACCTGGCCTTTGATTCCTAAACCAGACGCCCATTGCTGTCCAAACCTAGACGGAGAGCAACAGCAAGCTATTCAACCATGAGTCCATCACCACTGAACTTGATCTGATGGGTTTTATTACTGTTTCAGGATTGCAGCTTTGAGAGGCTGTAAGCCAGTGGTACTCAGGATAGGCTGGGGCCATTTTTGGCTTGCCCTCCTTGACAGTCGGTGCTTCTTGTGCCTTGAAGCCTGGATAGATGCAGGTTGCTGGCTGAATTGGCAATCAGCACTGTCCTCTTTGCTCGCTATCAAAAGAAGGGCAGAAAATCTGGGCTCGTGGGGTTGGATGAAGCAGGGTGGGAGAAGGCTCATGTGGCACTTAAATGCTAACCTAGACTAGTTGGACCAAATGGTCTGTTTCTGTAGAATTATCCCAACTGAGTGATTCAATTGTCCAGATTCTTTTCTCCTGCCGTGCTCGTGCTCTCTTCCCCTTATGTCCGCATTGACTGAAATCAGGAGCTCATGGTATAGGGAGTCACAGACTCATCACCACTGCATGGTACAATGTGCAATTGTACAGTATTGAGATTCTCAAGCAAGATGTTGGATAAGGTTACGCTGTTTGGCAAACAGCTACTGTAAGGAACCTGAGGAGTTTAGTTTAGAGATACAGCACTGAAACAGGCCCTTCGGCCCACCGAGTCTGTGCCGACCATCAACCACCCATTTATACTAATCCTACACTAATTCCATTTTCCTACCACATCCGCACCTGTCCCTATATTTCCCTACCACCTACCTATACTAGGGGCAATTTATAATGGCCAATTAACCTATCAACCTGCAAGTCTTTGGCATGTGGGAGGAAACCGGAGCACCCGGAGGAAACCCACGCAGACACAGGGAGAACTTGCAAACTCCACACAGGCAGTACCCAGAATTGAACCCGGGTCGCTGGAGCTGTGAGGCTGCGGTGCTAGTGTGGGTGTGCTATAGTTATTCTGACTTTTGAAGAGGGTAGACGATCAGTGGTTGGGGTTGAAGTAATTAAGTCAGTGCTGCAGGTTGTCCATTACTTTTTTTTTTATTCTTGGGAAATGGGCATCACTGGCAAGGTTGGCATTTATTGCCCCTTGTGGTGGTGAGTCACTGCCTTGCATACAGTTGAGTGGCTTGCGAGGCTGCTTCAGAGGGCAATTAAGAGTTGATCACACTGCTGTGGGTCTACTGTCACAGACAGACTAGACCTGGTAAGTAGATTTGCTTCTCTAAAGGGCTTCATAGAATGGTTACAGCACAGAAGGAGGCCATTAGGCCCATTAAGCCCGTGACCGCTGTCTGCAGGCCCATTTTAGCTAGTCCCACTCACCCACCCTATCCCCATGGTCCTGCAAATCTTTTCCTTTCAGGTGCTTATCCAATTTCCATTTGAAAGCCACGATTGAATCTGCCTCCACCACTTTCTCAGGCAGCACATTCCAGATTGTAACCATTCGCTGTGTAAAAAGTTTTTCCCCATGTTGCCTTTGGTTCTACTGTCTGTGGCCTTAAATCAGTACCCTCTGATTCCTGACTCTCTGTCAGTGGGAACAGTTTCTCTCTAACTACTCTGTCTAAACCCATCATGATTTTGAAAACCTCTATCAAATCTCCTCACAACCTTCTCTTTAAGGAAAGCAACCCCAGCTTCTCCAATCTATCCATGTAATTAAACTCCCTCATCCTTGGAACCATTCTCGTAAATCATCTCTGCAACCCCTCTAAAGCCTTCACATCCTTCCTAAAGTACGGTGCCCGGGATTGGACACAATACTCCAATTGAGGCCGAGCCAGATTTTTATAAAGGTTCAACATAACCAGTTAGGTTTTCATGATGGTCTCCATTGCTGAAACGAGCTTTATAATTAATCTTTTTAAAAATTTAATTAAGTTTTATATTTCCCAGCTGCTGTGGTGGGATTTGCACTCATGTTTATGGATCATCAGTCTGGCCTCTGGATTGCTAGTCCGGTAACATAACCACTTGTGCTACAGTACGCCATAGTGAGTGTTCACTAGCTGAGCGCTCGGAGTGTGCTGCTTTCTTTGCGTCCACTTGCCTGTTTGCCTGTGGATTTGACGTGTCTCCTTTTGCCTTTGCAGGGATGAATTGCCCGAGTCAGCCTACAAACACCAACTTCTGGGGCTGAACCTGCTCTTTCTCCTGTCTCAGAATCGGGTGGCTGAGTTCCACACGGAGCTGGAGAGACTGCCTGCCAGAGATATACAGACAAATGTTTACATCAAACACCCAGTCTCACTTGAGCAGGTACACATATCCAGGCCACAGGCAGTGAATTGGATGGGGAGGAGGAAGGACGAGGCTTCAAGAAGTAAACACGATGTGATCATTTACTACTTGATTGATTTCATTTCATCTCTTGAGAACTGAGTTGCTGGGGCTTCACTGGCTAGATTGTATCAGCTGTAACATCGGGTAGGACTCGCCTCTGAGTCAGACGTCATGGATTCAAGTCCCTTTCCAAAGACATGAGCACAAAATCGAGGCTGACATTCCAGTGCAATGCTGCAGGAGTGCTGCACTGTCCGAGTGCTGTCTTTCAGATGAGATGTTAATCTGAGGGTCCCATCTGCCCTCTCAGTGGCACTATTTGAAGAAAAGCAGAGGAGTATTCCCCTGTGTCCTGGCCAATGCTTGCCCCTTAACCAACATCACTAAAACAGATTATCTGGCCATTATTACATTACTGTTTGTGGGATAAAAACAAAGTGCTGGAAATACTCAGCAGGTCTGGCAGCATCTGTGGAGAGAGAAACAGTTAACGTTTCAGGTCTCAGAGATCTTGCTGAGCAAATTTGCCATGTTTCCCGCTGCACATTAGCAACTACACTTTAAAAGTACTTCATTGGCTGTAAAGTGCTTTAGGGTGTCCTAAAAGATGCTATATAAATGCAAGACTTTCCACTGCATGGGTTGCTAATGACATACAGACTGTAGTTTGGGCACCCTTTATATGTCTGATTCTGTCGAAACCTTTGCACCAAAAGGGTTAAGGCTTTTAAGTGGCTACATCTTGGATTTAAGAAATAAAAACTGAAAATATGTGTGCAATTTAAAAATTCAAGCCCTTTCCTATGGGGTATGTAACATTCCTATATATTGTATTTCAGTATCTGATGGAGGGGAGCTACAACAAAGTCTTCCTGGCAAAGGGAAACATCCCTGCTGAAAGCTACACCTTCTTCATTGACATTTTGCTTGATACCATTAGGTAAGTGGTTGACTCTTAACTGCTCTCTGAAGTGGCCTAGTGAACCACTCAATTGTATCCCCTACTAGGATTGCCAGGAAATGGCGGCCTTGCCAGCAACACATGTCCCGGAAATTACTTTTTTTTTTAAATCGGGGGTCATCCACAAAGGTGTGAATCCTGTCTTGTGACAAGCCTTGTGTTCTTAAATAACCAGTCCTTCTGAATGGTATTTTTGCCTGAATCCGAGACCGATAATGGGTGAAATCAGCTACGAGTTCTCTCGGTAAAAAAATGAAACCAGTCTCAAACCTGGGGTCTCGTTGGAAAATGACAACTCAAAAGGAAAAGGCTGCAGATTCCCAAAGCTACAGTGCGTGCCGTTCTGCAGTTGTCTGCCAGTCCAAGTGAGGGTGGAATACCATGGGCTGGTCAGCACAGAAGTGGGAATCCCAGGCCATTGTGATGCGAAGCAATGACCCGA